>NC_057794.1:562250902-562404842 GCF_018294505.1 Triticum aestivum
CCATTTTCCGAGTGCCGAAATGAGTTTTTTTTGTGAAGGACCTACCATATATTTTTTACAAAACTGGACCAAATCAATTTTATAAAATACTAGGACATATTTAATGCACAATTGACAAAATGGTTGGGTGCCAACAGTTTTGATCCACCTCTCATGAAAAAGACAAATTCCCGCCGATTCAATAGGAAGCGGGTCAAATTTGAACTGCAGCTACCTCGTAGTTTGCTCTTTATTTTTTCCAAAAATCATTTCTAGGTACATAAGTATCTGTTTAATCAGAGAAACACGAAAAAAATTCAAGACTCAACCACTAGCTAGGAACGGTCATTCCCGCCGTTTTGACCACATTTTAAAACGGACATAAAAAATTCAAAAAAAATCTAAAAATTGGAAAACCTTCGCATTGTTTCATCATATGTGGCCAAGTTACCAGCAAAAATTATAAAATTGTAATACGTCAATTATTCTAAAAAAAGTGTTCTCAGAAATGAGCTATCATGCGTGAAGATTCATGGCTTTTCAAGCCAAATGATCAACCTTATGGCCACATTCATGGCATAGTTTGTTCAAATGATCTCATATTGTGCACAAGGGTGCATCTTGGAATTCCAAACAATGTTGAAAAAGGGAGTTTTCATTTTCTTTGCACGGAAAATTCATTTTCCATTTTTCGAGTGCCGAAATGAGTTTTTTTTGTAAAGGACCTACCATATATTTTTTACAAAACTGGACCAAATCAATTTTATAAAATACTAGGACATATTTAATGCACAGTTGACAAAATGGTTGGGTGCCAAAAGTTTTGATCCACCTCTCATGAAAAAGACAAATTCCCGCCGATTCAATAGGAAGCGGGTCAAATTTGAACTGCAGCTACCTCGTAGTTTGCTCTTTATTTTTTCCAAAAATCATTTCTAGGTACATAAGAATCTGTTTAATCAGAGAAACACGAAAAAAATTCCAAGACTCAACCACTAGCTAGGAACGGTCATTCCCGCCGTTTTGACCGCATTTTGAAACGGACATAAAAAATTCAGAAAAAATAAAAAAAATTGGAAAACCTTCGCATTGTTTCATCATATGTGGCCAAGTTACCAGAAAAAATTATAAACTTGTAATACGTCAACTATTTTTAAAAAGTGTTCTCAGAAATGAGCTATCATGCGTGAAGATTCATGGCTTTCAAGCCAAATGATCAATCTTATGGCCATATTCATGGCATAGTTTGTTCAAATGATCTCATATTGTGCACTAGGGTGCATCTTGGAATTCCAAACAATGTTGACAAAGGGAGTTTTCATTTTCTTTGCATGGAAAATTCATTTTCCATTTTTTGAGTGCCCGAAATGAGGTTTCTTTCTGAAGGACCTACCATATATTTATTGCAAAATTGGACCAAATCAATTTTATAAAATACTAGGACATATTTAATGCAGAATTGAAAAAAATTTTGGGTGCCAAAAGTTTTGATCCACCTCTCATGAAAAAGACAAATTCCCGCCGATTCAATAGGAAGCGGGTCAAATTTGAACTGCGGCTACCTCGTAGTTTGCTCTTTATTTTTTCCAAAAATCATTTCTAGGTACATAAGTATCTGTTTAATCAGAGAAACACGAAAAAAATTCAAGACTCAACCACTAGCTAGGAACGGTCATTCCCGCCGTTTTGACCGCATTTTGAAACGGGCATAAAAAATTCAAAAAAAATCTAAAAATTGGAAAACCTTCGCATTGATTCATCATATGTGGCCAAGTTACCAGCAAAAATTATAAAATTGTAATACGTCAATTATTTTAAAAAAAGTGTTCTCAGAAATGAGCTATCATGCGTGAAGATTCATGGCTTTCAAGCCAACTGATCAATCTTATGGCCACATTCATGGTATAGTTTGTTCAAATGATCTCATATTGTGCACAAGGGTGTATCTTGGATTTCCAAACAATGTTGAAAAAGGGAGTTTTCATATTCTTTGCACAGAAAATTCATTTTCCATTTTCCGAGTGCCGAAATAAGTTTTTTTTGTGAAGGACCTACCATATATTTTTTACAAAACTGGACCAAATCAGTTTTATAAAATACTAGGACATATTTAATGCACAATTGACAAAATGGTTGGGTGCCAAAAGTTTTGATCCACATCTCGTGAAAAAGACAAATTCCCGCCGATTCAATAGGAAGCGGGTCAAATTTGAACTGCAGCTACCTCGTAGTTTGCTCTTTATTTTTTCCAAAAATCATTTATAGGTACATAAGTATCTATTTAATCAGAGAAACACGAAAAAAAATTCCAAGACTCAACCACTAGCTAGGAACGGTCATTCCCGCCGTTTTGACCGCATTTCGAAACGGGCATAAAAAATTCAAAAAAAAATAAAAAAATTGGAAAACCTTCGCATTGTTTCATCATATGTGGCAAAGTTACCAGCAAAAATTATAAACTTGTAATATAGCAATTATTTTAAAAAAGTGTTCTCAGAAATGAGCTATCATGCGTGAAGATTCATGGCTTTTCAAGCCAAATGATCAACCTTATGGCCACATTCATGGCATAGTTTGTTCAAATGATCTCATATTGTGCACAAGGGTGCATCTTGGAATTCCAAAATTATGTTGAAAAAGGGAGTTTTCAATTTCTTTGCACGGAAAATTCATTTTCCATTTTCCGAGTGCCGAAATGAGTTTTTTTTGTGAAGGACCTACCATATATTTTTTACAAAACTGGACCAAATCAATTTTATAAAATACTAGGACATATTTAATGCACAATTGACAAAATGGTTGGGTGCCAAAAGTTTTGATCCACCTCTCATGAAAAAGACAAATTCCCGCCAATTCAATAGGAAGCGGGTCAAATTTGAACTGCAGCTACCTTGTAGTTTGCTCTTTATTTTTTCCAAAAATCATTTCTAGCTACATAAGTATCTTTTAATTAGAGAAACACGAAAAAAATTCCAAGACTCAACCACAAGCTAGGAACGGTCATTCCCGCCGTTTTGACCGCATTTTGAAACGGACATAAAAAATTCAGAAAAAATAAAAAAAATTGGAAAACCTTCGCATTGTTTCATCATATGTGGCCAAGTTACCAGAAAAAATTATAAACTTGTAATACGTCAACTATTTTTAAAAAGTGTTCTCAGAAATGAGCTATCATGCGTGAAGATTCATGGCTTTCAAGCCAAATGATCAATCTTATGGCCATATTCATTGCATAGTTTGTTCAAATGATCTCATATTGTGCACTAGGGTGCATCTTGGAATTCCAAACAATGTTGACAAAGGGAGTTTTCATTTTCTTTGCACGGAAAATTCATTTTCCATTTTTTGAGTGCCCGAAATGAGGTTTCTTTCTGAAGGACCTACCATATATTTATTGCAAAATTGGACCAAATCAATTTTATAAAATACTAGGACATATTTAATGCAGAATTGAAAAAATTGTTGGGTGCCAAAAGTTTTGATCCACATCTCGTGAAAAAGACAAATTCCCGCCGATTCAATAGGAAGCGGGTCAAATTTGAACTGCAGCTACCTCGTAGTTTGCTCTTTATTTTTTCCAAAAATCATTTATAGGTACATAAGTATCTATTTAATCAGAGAAACACGAAAAAAAATTCCAAGACTCAACCACTAGCTAGGAACGGTCATTCCCGCCGTTTTGACCGCATTTCGAAACGGGCATAAAAAATTCAAAAAAAAATAAAAAAATTGGAAAACCTTCGCATTGTTTCATCATATGTGGCAAAGTTACCAGCAAAAATTATAAACTTGTAATATAGCAATTATTTTAAAAAAGTGTTCTCAGAAATGAGCTATCATGCGTGAAGATTCATGGCTTTTCAAGCCAAATGATCAACCTTATGGCCACATTCATGGCATAGTTTGTTCAAATGATCTCATATTGTGCACAAGGGTGCATCTTGGAATTCCAAAATTATGTTGAAAAAGGGAGTTTTCAATTTCTTTGCACTGAAAATTCATTTTCCATTTTCCGAGTGCCGAAATGAGTTTTTTTTGTGAAGGACCTACCATATATTTTTTACAAAACTGGACCAAATCAATTTTATAAAATACTAGGACATATTTAATGCACAATTGACAAAATGGTTGGGTGCCAAAAGTTTTGATCCACCTCTCATGAAAAAGACAAATTCCCGCCAATTCAATAGGAAGCGGGTCAAATTTGAACTGCAGCTACCTTGCAGTTTGCTCTTTATTTTTTCCAAAAATCATTTCTAGCTACATAAGTATCTTTTAATTAGAGAAACACGAAAAAAATTCCAAGACTCAACCACAAGCTAGGAACGGTCATTCCCGCCGTTTTGACCGCATTTTGAAACGGACATAAAAAATTCAGAAAAAATAAAAAAAATTGGAAAACCTTCGCATTGTTTCATCATATGTGGCCAAGTTACCAGAAAAAATTATAAACTTGTAATACGTCAACTATTTTTAAAAAGTGTTCTCAGAAATGAGCTATCATGCGTGAAGATTCATGGCTTTCAAGCCAAATGATCAATCTTATGGCCATATTCATTGCATAGTTTGTTCAAATGATCTCATATTGTGCACTAGGGTGCATCTTGGAATTCCAAACAATGTTGACAAAGGGAGTTTTCATTTTCTTTGCATGGAAAATTCATTTTCCATTTTTTGAGTGCCCGAAATGAGGTTTCTTTCTGAAGGACCTACCATATATTTATTGCAAAATTGGACCAAATCAATTTTATAAAATACTAGGACATATTTAATGCAGAATTGAAAAAATTGTTGGGTGCCAAAAGTTTTGATCCACCTCTCATGAAAAAGACAAATTCCCGCCGATTCAATAGGAAGCGGGTCAAATTTGAACTGCGGCTACCTCGTAGTTTGCTCTTTATTTTTTCCAAAAATCATTTCTAGGTACATAAGTATCTGTTTAATCAGAGAAACACAAAAAAAATTCAAGACTCAACCACTAGCTAGGAACGGTCATTCCCGCCGTTTTGACCGCATTTTGAAACGGGCATAAAAAATTCAAAAAAAATCTAAAAATTGGAAAACCTTCGCATTGTTTCATCATATGTGGCCAAGTTACCAGCAAAAATTATAAAATTGTAATACGTCAATTATTTTAAAAAAAGTGTTCTCAGAAATGAGCTATCATGCGTGAAGATTCATGGCTTTCAAGCCAAATGATCAATCTTATGGCCACATTCATGGCATAGTTTGTTCAAATGATCTCATATTGTGCACAAGGGTGTATCTTGGAATTCCAAACAATGTTGAAAAAGGGAGTTTTCATATTCTTTGCACAGAAAATTCATTTTCCATTTTCCGAGTGCCGAAATAAGTTTTTTTTGTGAAGGACCTACCATATATTTTTTACAAAACTGGACCAAATCAGTTTTATAAAATACTAGGACATATTTAATGCACAATTGACAAAATGGTTGGGTGCCAAAAGTTTTGATCCACATCTCGTGAAAAAGACAAATTCCCGCCGATTCAATAGGAAGCGGGTCAAATTTGAACTGCAGCTACCTCGTAGTTTGCTCTTTATTTTTTCCAAAAATCATTTATAGGTACATAAGTATCTATTTAATCAGAGAAACACGAAAAAAAATTCCAAGACTCAACCACTAGCTAGGAACGGTCATTCCCGCCATTTTGACCGCATTTCGAAACGGGCATAAAAAATTCAAAAAAAAAATAAAAAAATTGGAAAACCTTCGCATTGTTTCATCATATGTGGCCAAGTTACCAGCAAAAATTATAAACTTGTAATATAGCAATTATTTTAAAAAAGTGTTCTCAGAAATGAGCTATCATGCGTGAAGATTCATGGCTTTCAAGCCAAATGATCAATCTTATGGCCACATTCATGGCATAGTTTGTTCAAATGATCTCATATTGTGCACAAGGGTGCATCTTGGAATTCCAAACAATGTTGACAAAGGGAGTTTTCATTTTCTTTGCACGGAAAATTCATTTTCCATTTTTCGAGTGCCCGAAATGAGGTTTTTTTTCTGAAGGACCTACCATATATTTATTGCAAAATTGGACCAAATCAATTTTATAAAATACTAGGACATATTTAATGCACAATTGACAAAATTGCTGGGTGCCAAAAGTTTTGATCCACCTCTCGTGAAAAAGACAAATTCCCGCCGATTCAATAAGAAGCGGGTCAAATTTGAACTGCAGCTACCTCGTAGTTTGCTCTTTATTTTTTCCAAAAATCATTTCTAGGTACATAAGTATCTCTTTAATCAGAGAAACACGAAAAAAATTCCAAGACTCAACCACTAGCTAAGAACGGTCATTCCCGCTGTTTTGACCGCATTTTGAAACGGGTATAAAAAAATCAAAAAAATCAAAAAATTGGAAAACCTTCGCATTGTTTCATCATATGTGGCCAAGTTACCAGCAAAAATTATAAACTTGTAATACGTCAACTATTTTTAAAAAGTGTTCTCAGAAATGAGCTATCATGCGTGAAGATTCATGGCTTTCAAGCCAAATGATCAATCTTATGGCCATATTCATGGCATAGTTTGTTCAAATGATCTCATATTGTGCACTAGGGTGCATCTTGGAATTCCAAACAATGTTGACAAAGGGAGTTTTCATTTTCTTTGCACGGAAAATTCATTTTCCATTTTTTGAGTGCCCGAAATGAGGTTTCTTTCTGAAGGACCTACCATATATTTATTGCAAAATTGGACCAAATCAATTTTATAAAATACTAGGACATATTTAATGCAGAATTGAAAAAATTGTTGTCTGCCAAAAGTTTTGATCCACCTCTCATGAAAAAGACAAATTCCCGCCGATTCAATAGGAAGCGGGTCAAATTTGAACTGCGGCTACCTCGTAGTTTGCTCTTTATTTTTTCCAAAAATCATTTCTAGGTACATAAGTATCTGTTTAATCAGAGAAACACGAAAAAAATTCAAGACTCAACCACTAGCTAGGAACGGTCATTCCCGCCGTTTTGACCGCATTTTGAAACGGGCATAAAAAATTCAAAAAAAATCTAAAAATTGGAAAACCTTCGCATTGTTTCATCATATGTGGCCAAGTTACTAGCAAAAATTATAAAATTGTAATACGTCAATTATTTTAAAAAAAGTGTTCTCAGAAATGAGCTATCATGCGTGAAGATTCATGGCTTTCAAGCCAAATGATCAATCTTATGGCCACATTCATGGCATAGTTTGTTCAAATGATCTCGTATTGTGCACAAGGGTGTATCTTGGAATTCCAAACAATGTTGAAAAAGGGAGTTTTCATATTCTTTGCACAGAAAATTCATTTTCCATTTTCCGAGTGCCGAAATAAGTTTTTTTTGTGAAGGACCTACCATATATTTTTTACAAAACTGGACCAAATCAGTTTTATAAAATACTAGGACATATTTAATGCACAATTGACAAAATGGTTGGGTGCCAAAAGTTTTGATCCACATCTCGTGAAAAAGACAAATTCCCGCCGATTCAATAGGAAGCGGGTCAAATTTGAACTGCAGCTACCTCGTAGTTTGCTCTTTATTTTTTCCAAAAATCATTTATAGGTACATAAGTATCTATTTAATCAGAGAAACACGAAAAAAATTCCAAGACTCAACCACTAGCTAGGAACGGTCATTCCCGCCGTTTTGACCGCATTTCAAAACGGGCATAAAAGATTCAAAAAAAAATAAAAATATTGGAAAACCTTCGCATTGTTTCATCATATGTGGCCAAGTTACCAGAAAAAATTATAAACTTGTAATATAGCAATTATTTTAAAAAAGTGTTCTCAGAAATGAGCTATCATGCGTGAAGATTCATGGCTTTCAAGCCAAATGATCAATCTTATGGCCACATTCATGGCATAGTTTGTTCAAATGATCTCATATTGTGCACAAGGGTGCATCTTGGAATTCCAAACAATGTTGACAAAGGGAGTTTTCATTTTCTTTGCACGGAAAATTCATTTTCCATTTTTCGAGTGCCCGAAATGAGGTTTTTTCTGAAGGACCTACCATATATTTATTGCAAAATTGGACCAAATCAATTTTATAAAATACTAGGACATATTTAATGCACAATTGACAAAATTGCTGGGTGCCAAAAGTTTTGATCCACCTCTCGTGAAAAAGACAAATTCCCGCCGATTCAATAAGAAGCGGGTCAAATTTGAACTGCAGCTACCTCGTAGTTTGCTCTTTATTTTTTCCAAAAATCATTTCTAGGTACATAAGTATCTCTTTAATCAGAGAAACACGAAAAAAATTCCAAGACTCAACCACTAGCTAAGAATGGTCATTCCCACTGTTTTGACCGCATTTTGAAACAGGTATAAAAAAATCAAAAAAATCAAAAAATTGGAAAACCTTCGCATTGTTTCATCATATGTGGCCAAGTTACCAGCAAAAATTATAAACTTGTAATACATCAATTATTTTAAAAAAGTGTTCTCAGAAATGAGCTATCATGCGTGAAGATTCATGGCTTTCAAGCCAAATGATCAACCTTATGGCCACATTCATGGCATAGTTTGTTCAAATAATCTCATATTGTGCACAAGGGTGCATCTTGGAATTCCAAACAATGTTGAAAAAGGGAGTTTTCATATTCTTTGCACGGAAAATTCATTTTCCATTTTCCGAGTGCCGAAATGAGTTTGTTTTGTGAAGGACCTACCATATATTTTTTACAAAACTGGACCAAATCAATTTTATAAAATACTTGGACATATTTAATGCACAATTGACAAAATGGTTGGGTGCCAAATTTTTTGATCCACCTCTCGTGAAAAAGACAAATTCCCGCTGATTCAAAAGGGAGCGGGTCAAATTTGAACTGCAGCTACCTCGTAGTTTGCTCTTTATTTTTTCCAAAAATCATTTCTAAGTACATAAGTATCTATTTAATCAGAGAAACACGAAAAAAATTCCAAGACTCAACCACTAGCTAGGAACGGTCATTCCCGCCGTTTTGACCGCATTTTGAAACGGGCATAAAAAATTCAAAAAAAATCTAAAAATTGGAAAACCATCGCATTGTTTCATCATATGTGGCCAAGTTACCAGCGAAAATTATAAACTTGTAATATAGCAATTATTTTAAAAAAGTGTTCTCAGAAATGAGCTATCATGCGTGAAGATTCATGGCTTTCAAGCCAAATGATCAATCTTATGGCCACATTCATGGCATAGTTTGTTCAAATGATCTCATATTGTGCACAAGGGTGCATCTTGGAATTCCAAACAATGTTGACAAAGGGAGTTTTCATTTTCTTTGCACGGAAAATTCATTTTCCATTTTTCGAGTGCCCGAAATGAGGTTTTTTTCTGAAGGACCTACCATATATTTATTGCAAAATTGGACCAAATCAATTTTATAAAATACTAGGACATATTTAATGCACAATTGACAAAATTGTTGGGTGCCAAAAGTTTTGATCCACCTCTCGTGAAAGAGACAAATTCCCGCCGATTCAATAGGAAGCGGGTCAAATTTGAACTGCAGCTACCTCGTAGTTTGCTCTTTATTTTTTCCAAAAATCATTTCTAGGTACATAAGTATCTGTTTAATCAGAGAAACACGAAAAAATTCCAAGACTCAACCACTAGCTAGGAACGGTCATTCCCGCTGTTTTGACCGCATTTCGAAACGGGCATAAAAAATTCAAAAAAAATCTAAAAATTGGAAAACCTTCGCATTGTTCCATCATATGTGGCCAAGTTACCAGCAAAAATTATAAAATTGTAATACATCAATTATTTTAAAAAAAGTGTTCTCAGAAATGAGCTATCATGCGTGAAGATTCATGGCTTTTCAAGCCAAATGATCAACCTTATGGCCACATTCATGGCATAGTTTGTTCAAATGATCTCATATTGTGCACAAGGGTGCGTCTTGGAATTCCAAACAATGTTGACAAAGGGAGTTTTCATTTTCTTTGCACGAAAAATTCATTTTCCATTTTCCGAGTGCCCGAAATGAGTTTTTTTTGTGAAGGACCTACCATATATTTTTTACAAAACTGGACCAAATCAATTTTATAAAATACTAGGACATATTTAATGCACAATTGACAAAATGGTTGGGTGCCATTTGATCCACCTCTCGTGAAAAAGACAAATTCCCGCCGATTCAATAGGAAGCGGGTCAAATTTGAACTGCAGCTACCTCGTAGTTTGCTCTTTATTTTTTCCAAAAATCATTTCTAGGTACATAACTATCTATTTAATCAAAGGAACACGAAAAAAATTCCAAGACTCAACCACTAGGTAGGAACGGTCCTTCCCGCCGTTTTGACCGCATTTTCAAACGGGCATAAAAAATTCAAAAAAAATAAAAAAAAATGGAAAACCTTCGCATTGTTTCATCATATGTGGCCAAGTTACCAGCAAAAATTATTAACTTGTAATATAGCAATTATTTTAAAAAAGTGTTCTCAGAAATGAGCTATCATGCGTGAAGATTCATGGCTTTCAAGCCAAATGATCAATCTTATGGCCACATTCATGGCATAGTTTGTTCAAATGATCTCATATTGTGCACAAGGGTGCATCTTGGAATTCCAAACAATGTTGACAAAGGGAGTTTTCATTTTCTTTGCACGGAAAATTCATTTTCCATTTTTCGAGTGCCCGAAATGAGGTTTTTTTCTGAAGGACCTACCATATATTTATTGCAAAATTGGACCAAATCAATTTTATAAAATACTAGGACATATTTAATGCACAATTGACAAAATTGTTGGGTGCCAAAAGTTTTGATCCACCTCTCGTGAAAGAGACAAATTCCCGTCGATTCAATAGGAAGCGGGTCAAATTTGAACTGCAGCTACCTCGTAGTTTGCTCTTTATTTTTTCCAAAAATCATTTCTAGGTACATAAGTATCTGTTTAAACAGAGAAACACGAAAAACATTCCAAGACTCAACCACTAGCTAAGAACGGTCATTCCCGCAGTTTTGACCGCATTTTGAAACGGGTATAAAAAATTCAAAAAAATCAAAAAATTGGAAAACCTTCGCATTGTTTCATCATATGTGGCCAAGTTACCAGCAAAAATTATAAACTTGTAATACGTCAATTATTTTAAAAAAGTGTTCTCAGAAATGAGCTATCATGCGTGAAGATTCATGGCTTTCAAGCCAAATGATCAACCTTATGGCCACATTCATGGCATAGTTTGTTCAAATGATCTCATATTGTGCACAAGGGTGCATCTTGGAATTCCAAACAATGTTGACAAAGGGAGTTTTCATTTTCTTTGCACGGAAAATTCATTTTCCATTTTTCGAGTGCCCGAAATGAGGTTTTTTTCTGAAGGACCTACCATATATTTATTGCAAAATTGGACCAAATCAATTTTATAAAATACTAGGACATATTTAATGCAGAATTGACAAAATTGTTGGGTGCCAAAAGTTTTGATCCACCTCTCGTGAAAGAGACAAATTCCCGCCGATTCAATAGGAAGCGGGTAAAATTTGAACTGCAGCTACCTCGTAGTTTGCTCTTTATTTTTTCCAAAAATCATTTCTAGGTACATAAGTATCTATTTAATCAAAGGAACACGAAAAAAATTCCAAGACTCAACCACTAGGTAGGAACGGTCATTCCCGCCGTTTTGACCGAATTTCGAAACGGGCATAAAAAATTCAAAAAAAATCTAAAAATTGGAAAACCTTCGCATTGTTTCAGCATATGTGGCCAAGTTACCAGCAAAAATTATAAAATTGTAATACATCAATTATTTTAAAAAAAGTGTTCTCAGAAATGAGCTATCATGCGTGAAGATTCATGGCTTTTCAAGCCAAATGATCAACCTTATGGCCACATTCATGGCATAGTTTGTTCAAATGATCTCATATTGTGCACAAGGGTGCGTCTTGGAATTCCAAACAATGTTGACAATGGGAGTTTTCATTTTCTTTGCACGAAAAATTCATTTTCCATTTTCCGAGTGCCCAAAATGAGTTTTTTTTGTGAAGGACCTACCATATATTTTTTACAAAACTGGACCAAATCAATTTTATAAAATACTAGGACATATTTAATGCACAATTGACAAAATGGTTGGGTGCCATTTGATCCACCTCTCGTGAAAAAGACAAATTCCCGCCGATTCAATAGGAAGCGGGTCAAATTTGAACTGCAGCTACCTCGTAGTTTGCTCTTTATTTTTTCCAAAAAATCATTTCTAGGTACATAAGTATCTATTTAATCAAAGGAACACGAAAAAAATTCCAAGACTCAACCACTAGGTAGGAACGGTCCTTCCCGCCGTTTTGACCGCATTTTCAAACGGGCATAAAAAATTCAAAAAAAAAATAAAAAAAATTGGAAAACCTTCGCATTGTTTCATCATATGTGGCCAAGTTACCAGCAAAAATTATTAACTTGTAATATAGCAATTATTTTAAAAAAGTGTTCTCAGAAATGAGCTATCATGCGTGAAGATTCATGGCTTTCAAGCCAAATGATCAATCTTATAGCCACATTCATGGCATAGTTTGTTCAAATGATCTCATATTGTGCACAAGGGTGCATCTTGGAATTCCAAACAATGTTGACAAAGGGAGTTTTCATTTTCTTTGCACGAAAAATTCATTTTCCATTTTTCGAGTGCCCGAAATGAGGTTTTTTTCTGAAGGACCTACCATATATTTATTGCAAAATTGGACCAAATCAATTTTATAAAATACTAGGACATATTTAATGCACAATTGACAAAATTGTTGGGTGCCAAAAGTTTTGATCCACCTCTCGTGAAAAAGACAAATTCCCGCCGATTCAATAAGAAGCGGGTCAAATTTGAACTGCAGCTACCTCGTAGTTTGCTCTTTATTTTTTCCAAAAATCATTTCTAGGTACATAAGTATCTATTTAATCAGAGAAACACGAAAAACATTCCAAGACTCAACCACTAGCTAAGAACGGTCATTCCCGCTGTTTTGACCGCATTTTGAAACGGGTATAAAAAATTCAAAAAAATCAAAAAATTGGAAAACCTTCGCATTGTTTCATCATATGTGGCCAAGTTACCAGCAAAAATTATAAACTTGTAATACGTCAATTATTTTAAAAAAGTGTTCTCAGAAATGAGCTATCATGCGTGAAGATTCATGGCTTTCAAGCCAAATGATCAACCTTATGGCCACATTCATGGCATAGTTTGTTCAAATGATCTCATATTGTGCACAAGGGTGCATCTTGGAATTCCAAACAATGTTGACAAAGGGAGTTTTCATTTTCTTTGCACGGAAAATTCATTTTCCATTTTCCGAGTGCCCGAAATGAGTTTTTTTTGTGAAGGACCTACCATATATTTTTTACAAAACTGGACCAAATCAATTTTATAAAATACTTGGACATATTTAATGCACAATTGACAAAATGGTTGGGTGCCAAAAGTTTTGATCCACCTCTCGTGAAAAAGACAAATTCCCGCTGATTCAATAGGAAGCGGGTCAAATTTGAACTGCAGCTACCTCGTAGTTTGCTCTTTATTTTTTCCAAAAATCATTTCTAGGTACATAAGTATCTATTTAATCAGAGAAACACGAAAAAAATTCCAAGACTCAACCACTAGGTAAGAACGGTCCTTCCCGCCGTTTTGACCGCATTTTGAAACGGGCATAAAAAATTCAAAAAAAAATAAAAAAATTGGAAAACCTTCGCATTGTTTCATCATATGTGGCCAAGTTACCAGCAAAAATTATAAACTTGTAATATAGCAATTATTTTAAAAAAGTATTCTCAGAAATGAGCTATCATGCGTGAAGATTCATGGCTTTCAAGCCAAATGATCAATCTTATGGCCACATTCATGGCATAGTTTGTTCAAATGATCTCATATTGTGCACAAGGGTGCATCTTGCAATTCCAAACAATGTTGACAAAGGGAGTTTTCATTTTCTTTGCACGGAAAATTCATTTTCCATTTTTCGAGTGCCCGAAATGAGGTTTTTTTCTGAAGGACCTACCATATATTTATTGCTAAATTGGACCAAATCAATTTTATAAAATACTAGGACATATTTAATGCAGAATTGACAAAATTGTTGGGTGCCAAAAGTTTTGATCCACCTCTCGTGAAAGAGACAAATTCCCGCCGATTCAATAGGAAGCGGGTCAAATTTGAACTGCAGCTACCTCGTAGTTTGCTCTTTATTTTTTCCAAAAATCATTTCTAGGTACATAAGTATCTGTTTAATCAGAGAAACACGAAAAATTCCAAGACTCAACCACTAGCTAGGAACGGTCATTCCCGCCGTTTTGACCGAATTTTGAAACAGGCATAAAAACTTCAAAAAAAATCTAAACATTGGAAAACCTTCGCATTGTTTCATCATATGTGGCCAAGTTACCAGCAAAAATTATAAAATTGTAATACATCAATTATTTTAAAAAAAGTGTTCTCAGAAATAAGCTATCATGCGTGAAGATTCATGGCTTTTCAAGCCAAATGATCAACCTTATGGCCACATTCATGGCATAGTTTGTTCAAATGATCTCATATTGTGCACAAGGGTGCGTCTTGGAATTCCAAACAATGTTGACAAAGGGAGTTTTCATTTTCTTAATTCATTTTCCATTTTCCGAGTGCCCGAAATGAGTTTTTTTTGTGAAGGACCTACGATATATTTTTTACAAAACTGGACCAAATCAATTTTATAAAATACTAGGACATATTTAATGCACAATTGACAAAATGGTTGGGTGCCATTTGATCCACCTCTCGTGAAAAAGACAAATTCCCGCCGATTCAATAGGAAGCGGGTCAAATTTGAACTGCAGCTACCTCGTAGTTTGCTCTTTATTTTTTCCAAAAAATCATTTCTAGGTACATAAGTATCTATTTAATCAAAGGAACACAAAAAAAATTCCAAGACTCAACCACTAGGTAGGAACGGTCCTTCCCGCCGTTTTGACCGCATTTTCAAACAGGCATAAAAAATTCAAAAAAAAATAAAAAAATTGGAAAATCTTCGCATTGTTTCATCATATGTGGCCAAGTTACCAGCAAAAATTATTAACTTGTAATATAGCAATTATTTTAAAAAAGTGTTCTTAGAAATGAGCTATCATGCGTGAAGATTCATGGCTTTCAAGCCAAATGATCAATCTTATAGCCACATTCATGGCATAGTTTGTTCAAATGATCTCATATTGTGCACAAGGGTGCATCTTGGAATTCCAAACAATGTTGACAAAGGGAGTTTTCATTTTCTTTGCACGAAAAATTCATTTTCCATTTTTCGAGTGCCTGAAATGAGGTTTTTTTTCTGAAGGACCTACCATATATTTATTGCAAAACTGGACCAAATCAATTTTATAAAATACTTGGACATATTTAATGCACAATTGACAAAATTGTTGGGTGCCAAAAGTTTTGATCCACCTCTCGTGAAAAAGACAAATTCCCGCCGATTCAATAGGAAGCGGGTCAAATTTGAACTGCAGCTACCTCGTAGTTTGCTCTTTATTTTTTCCAAAAATTATTTCTAGGTACATAAGTATCTATTTAATCAGAGAAACACGAAAAAATTTCCAAGACTCAACCACTAGGTAGGAACGGTCCTTCCCGCCGTTTTGACCGCATTTTGAAACGGGCATAAAAAATTCAAAAAAAATAAAAAAATTGGAAAACCTTCGCATTGTTTCATCATATGTGGCCAAGTTACCAGCAAAAATTATAAACTTGTAATATAGCAATTATTTTAAAAAAGTATTCTCAGAAATGAGCTATCATGCGTGAAGATTCATGGCTTTCAAGCCAAATGATCAATCTTATGGCCACATTCATGGCATAGTTTGTTCAAATGATCTCTTATTGTGCACAATGCATCTTGCAATTCCAAACAATGTTGACAAAGGGAGTTTTCATTTTCTTTGCACGGAAAATTCATTTTCCATTTTTCGAGTGCCCAAAATGAGGTTTTTTTCTGAAGGACCTACCATATATTTATTGCTAAATTGGACCAAATCAATTTTATAAAATACTGGGACATATTTAATGCAGAATTGACAAAATTGTTGGGTGCCAAAAGTTTTGATCCACCTCTCGTGAAAGAGACAAATTCCCGCCGATTCAATAGGAAGCGGGTCAAATTTGAACTGCAGCTACCTCGTAGTTTGCTCTTTATTTTTTCCAAAAATCATTTCTAGGTACATAAGTATCTGTTTAATCAGAGAAACACGAAAAATTCCAAGACTCAACCACTAGCTAGGAACGGTCATTCCCGCCGTTTTGACCGAATTTTGAAACGGGCATAAAAAATTCAAAAAAAATCTAAAAATTGGAAAACCTTCGCATTGTTTCATCATATGTGGCCAAGTTACCAGCAAAAATTATAAACTTGTAATATAGCAATTATTTTAAAAAAGTGTTCTCAGAAATGAGCTATCATGCGTGAAGATTCATGGCTTTTCAAGCCAAATGATCAACCTTATGGCCACATTCATGGCATAGTTTGTTCAAATGATCTCATATTGTGCACAAGGGTGCGTCTTGGAATTCCAAACAATGTTGACAAAGGGAGTTTTCATTTTCTTTGCACGAAAAATTCATTTTCCATTTTCCGAGTGCCCAAAATGAGTTTTTTTTGTGAAGGACCTACCATATATTTTTTACAAAACTGGACCAAATCAATTTTATAAAATACTAGGACATATTTAATGCACAATTGACAAAATGGTTGGGTGCCATATGATCCACCTCTCGTGAAAAAGACAAATTCCCACCGATTCAATAGGAAGCGGGTCAAATTTGAACTGCAGCTACCTCGTAGTTTGCTCTTTATTTTTTCCAAAAATCATTTCTAGGTACATAAGTATCTATTTAATCAAAGGAACACGAAAAAAATTCCAAGACTCAACCACTAGGTAGGAACGATCCTTCCCGCCGTTTTGACCGCATTTTCAAACGGGCATAAAAAATTAAAAAAAAATAAAAAAATTGGAAAACCTTCGCATTGTTTCATCATATGTGGCCAAGTTACCAGCAAAAATTATTAACTTGTAATATAGCAATTATTTTAAAAAAGTGTTCTCAGAAATGAGCTATCATGCGTGAAGATTCATGGCTTTCAAGCCAAATGATCAATCTTATAGCCACATTCATGGCATAGTTTGTTCAAATGATCTCATATTGTGCACAAGCATGCATCTTGGAATTCCAAACAATGTTTACAAAGGGAGTTTTCATTTTCTTTGCACGAAAAATTCATTTTCCATTTTTCGAGTGCCCGAAATGAGGTTTTTTTTCTGAAGGACCTACCATATATTTATTGCAAAATTGGACCAAATCAATTTTATAAAATACTAGGACATATTTAATGCACAATTGACAAAATTGTTGGGTGCCAAAAGTTTTGATCCACCTCTCGTGAAAAAGACAAATTCCCGCCGATTCAATAAGAAGCGGGTCATATTTGAACTGCAGCTACCTCGTAGTTTGCTCTTTATTTTTTCCAAAATCATTTCTAGGTACATAAGTATCTATTTAATCAGAGAAACACGAAAAACATTCCAAGACTCAACCACTAGCTAAGAACGGTCATTCCCGCCGTTTTGACCGCATTTTGAAACGGGTATAATAAATTCAAAAAAATCAAAAAATTGGAAAACCTTCGCATTGTTTCATCATATGTGGCCAAGTTACCAGCAAAAATTATAAACTTGTAATACGTCAATTATTTTAAAAAAGTGTTCTCAGAAATGAGCTATCATGCGTGAAGATTCATGGCTTTCAAGCCAAATGATCAACCTTATGGCCACATTCATGGCATAGTTTGTTCAAATGATCTCATATTGTGCACAAGGGTGCATCTTGGAATTCCAAACAATGTTGACAAAGGGAGTTTTCATTTTCTTTGCACGGAAAATTCATTTTCCATTTTCCGAGTGCCCGAAATGAGTTTTTTTTGTGAAGGACCTACCATATATTTTTTACAAAACTGGACCAAATCAATTTTATAAAATACTTGGACATATTTAATGCACAATTGACAAAATGGTTGGGTGCCAAAAGTTTTGATCCACCTCTCGTGAAAAAGACAAATTCCCGCTGATTCAATAGGAAGCGGGTCAAATTTGAACTGCAGCTACCTCGTAGTTTGCTCTTTATTTTTTCGAAAAATCATTTCTAGGTACATAAGTATCTATTTAATCAGAGAAACACGAAAAAAATTCCAAGACTCAACCACTAGGTAAGAACGGTCCTTCCCGCCGTTTTGACCGCATTTTGAAACGGGCATAAAAAATTCAAAAAAATAAAAATATTGGCAACCTTCGCATTGTTTCATCATATGTGGCCAAGTTACCAGCAAAAATTATAAACTTGTAATACGTCAATTATTTTAAAAAAGTGTTCTCAGAAATGAGCTATCATGCGTGAAGATTCATGGCTTTCAAGCCAAATGATCAACCTTATGGCCACATTCATGGCATAGTTTGTTCAAATGATCTCATATTGTGCACAAGGGTGCATCTTGGAATTCCAAACAATGTTGACAAAGGGAGTTTTCATTTTCTTTTCACGGAAAATTCATTTTCCATTTTTCGAGTGCCCGAAATGAGGTTTTTTTCTGAAGGACGTACCATATATTTATTGCAAAATTGGACCAAATCAATTTTATAAAATACTAGGACATATTTAATGCAGAATTGACAAACTGTTGGGTGCCAAAAGTTTTGATCCACCTCTCATGAAAAAGACAAATTCCCGCCGATTCAATAGGAAGCGGGTCAAATTTGAACTGCAGCTACCTCGTAGTTTGCCCTTTATTTTTTCCAAAAATCATTTCTAGGTTCATAAGTATCTGTTTAATCAGAGAAACACGAAAAAAATTCCAAGACTCAACCACTAGCTAGGAACGGTCATTCCCGCTGTTTTGACCGCATTTTGAAACGGGCATAAAATATTCAAAAAAATCAAAAAATTGGAAAACCTTCGCATTGTTTCATCATATGTGGCCAAGTTACCAGCAAAAATTATAAACTTGTAATATAGCAATTATTTTAAAAAAGTGTTCCCAGAAATGAGCTATCATGCGTGAAGATTCATGGCTTTCAAGCCAAATGATCAATCTTATGGCCACATTCATGGCATAGTTTGTTCAAATGATCTCATATTGTGCACAAGGGTGCATCTTGGAATTCCAAACAATGTTGACAAAGGGAGTTTTCATTTTCTTTGCACGGAAAATTCATTTTCCATTTTTCGAGTGCCAGAAATGATGTTTTTTTGTGAAGGACCTACCATATATTTATTGCAAAATTGGACCAAATCAATTTTATAAAATACTAGGACATATTTAATGCACAATTGACAAAATTGTTGGGTGCCAAAAGTTTTGATCCACCTCTCATGAAAGAGACAAATTCCCGTCGATTCAATAGGAAGCGGGTCAAATTTGAACTGCAGCTACCTCGTTGTTTGCTCTTTATTTTTTCCAAAAATCATTTCTAGGTACATAAGTATCTATTTAATCAGAGAAACACGAAAAAAATTCAAGACTCAACCATTAGCTAGGAATGGTCATTCCCGCCGTTTTGACCGCATTTTGAAACGGGCATAAAAAATTCAAAAAAAATCTAAAAATTGGAAAACCTTCGCATTGTTTCATCATATGTGGCCAAGTTACCAGCAAAAATTATAAAATTGCAATACGTCAATTGTTTTTAAAAAAGTGTTCTCAGAAATGAGCTATCATGCGTGAAGATTCATGGCTTTTCAAGCCAAATGATCAACCTTATGGCCACATTCATGGCATAGTTTGTTCAAATGATCTCATATTGTGCACAAGGGTGCATCTTGGAATTCCAAACAATGTTGAAAAAGGGAGTTTTCATTTTCTTTGCACGGAAAATTCATTTTCCATTTCCGAGTGCCGAAATGAGTTTTTTTTGTGAAGGACCTACCATATATTTTTTAAAAAACTGGACCAAATCAATTTTATAAAATACTAGGACATATTTAATGCACAATTGACAAAATGGTTGGGTGCCAAAAGTTTTGATCCACCTCTCGTGAAAAAGACAAATTCCCGTCGATTCAATAGGAAGCGGGTCAAATTTGAACTGCAGCTACCTCGTAGTTTGCTCTTTATTTTTTCCAAAAATCATTTCTAGGTACATAAGTATCTATTTAATCAGAAAAACACAAAAAAATTCCAAGACTCAACCACTAGCTAGGAACGGTCATTCCCGCTGTTTTGACCGCATTTTGAAACGGGCATAAAAAATTCAAAAAAATAAAAAAATTGGAAAACCTTCGCATTGTTTCATCATATGTGGCCAAGTTACCAGCATAAATTATAAACTTGTAATACGTCAATTATTTTAAAAAAGTGTTCTCAGAAATGAGCTATCATGCGTGAAGATTCATGGCTTTCAAGCCAAATGATCAACCTTATGGCCACATTCATGGCATAGTTTGTTCAAATGATCTCATATTGTGCACAAGGGTGCATCTTGGAATTCCAAACAATGTTGACAAAGGGAGTTTTCATTTTGTTTTCACGGAAAATTCATTTTCCATTTTCCGAGTGCCCGAAATGAGTTTTTTTTGTG
The DNA here is from genome assembly GCF_018294505.1 of Triticum aestivum. Classification (NCBI taxonomy): domain Eukaryota; kingdom Viridiplantae; phylum Streptophyta; class Magnoliopsida; order Poales; family Poaceae; genus Triticum; species Triticum aestivum. Next base: position 562,271,465 of record NC_057794.1, read on the forward strand.
AAGCACCTACCATATATTTTTTACAAAACTGGACCAAATCAATTTTATAAAATACTTGGACATATTTAATGCACAATTGACAAAATGGTTGGGTGCCAAAAGTTTTGATCCACCTCTCGTGAAAAAGACAAATTCCCGCTGATTCAATAGGAAGCGGGTCAAATTTGAACTGCAGCTACCTCGTAGTTTGCTCTTTATTTTTTCCAAAAATCATTTCTAGGTACATAAGTATCTATTTAATCAGAGAAACACGAAAAAAATTCCAAGACTCAACCACTAGGTAAAAACGGTCCTTCCCGCCGTTTTGACCGCATTTTGAAACGGGCATAAAAAATTCAAAAAAATAAAAATATTGGAAAACCTTCGCATTGTTTCATCATATGTGGCCAAGTTACCAGCAAAAATTATAAACTTGTAATACGTCAATTATTTTAAAAAAGTGTTCTCAGAAATGAGCTATCATGCGTGAAGATTCATGGCTTTCAAGCCAAATGATCAACCTTATGGCCACATTCATGGCATAGTTTGTTCAAATGATCTCATATTGTGCACAAGGGTGCATCTTGGAATTCCAAACAATGTTGACAAAGGGAGTTTTCATTTTCTTTGCACGGAAAATTCATTTTCCATTTTCCGAGTGCCCGAAATGAGTTTTTTTTTGTGAAGCACCTACCATATATTTTTTACAAAACTGGACCAAATCAATTTTATAAAATACTTGGACATATTTAATGCACAATTGACAAAATGGTTGGGTGCCAAAAGTTTTGATCCACCTCTCGTGAAAAAGACAAATTCCCGCTGATTCAATAGGAAGCGGGTCAAATTTGAACTGCAGCTACCTCGTAGTTTGCTCTTTATTTTTTCCAAAAATCATTTCTAGGTACATAAGTATCTATTTAATCAGAGAAACACGAAAAACATTCGAAGACTCAACCACTAGCTAGGAACGGTCATTCCCGCCGTTGTGACCGCATTTTGAAACGGGTATAATAAATTCAAAAAAATCAAAAAATTGGAAAACCTTCGCATTGTTTCATCATATGTGGCCAAGTTACCAGCATAAATTATAAACTTGTAATACGTCAATTATTTTAAAAAAGTGTTCTCAGAAATGAGCTATCATGCGTGAAGATTCATGGCTTTCAAGCCAAATGATCAACCTTATGGCCACATTCATGGCATAGTTTGTTCAAATGATCTCATATTGTGCACAAGGGTGCATCTTGGAATTCCAAACAATGTTGACAAAGGGAGTTTTCATTTTCTTTGCACGGAAAATTCATTTTCCATTTTCCGAGTGCCCGAAATGAGTTTTTTTTGTGAAGCACCTACCATATATTTTTTACAAAACTGGACCAAATCAATTTTATAAAATACTTGGACATATTTAATGCACAATTGACAAAATGGTTGGGTGCCAAAAGTTTTGATCCACCTCTCGTGAAAAAGACAAATTCCCGCTGATTCAATAGGAAGCGGGTCAAATTTGAACTGCAGCTACCTCGTAGTTTGCTCTTTATTTTTTCCAAAAATCATTTCTAGGTACATAAGTATCTATTTAATCAGAGAAACACGAAAAAAATTCCAAGACTCAACCACTAGGTAAAAACGGTCCTTCCCGCCGTTTTGACCGCATTTCGAAACGGGCATAAAAAATTCAAAAAAATAAAAATATTGGAAAACCTTCGCATTGTTTCATCATATGTGGCCAAGTTACCAGCAAAAATTATAAACTTGTAATACGTCAATTATTTTAAAAAAGTGTTCTCAGAAATGAGCTATCATGCGTGAAGATTCATGGCTTTCAAGCCAAATGATCAACCTTATGGCCACATTCATGGCATAGTTTGATCAAATGATCTCATATTGTGCACAAGGGTGCATCTTGGAATTCCAAACAATGTTGACAAAGGGAGTTTTCATTTTCTTTTCACGGAAAATTCATTTTCCATTTTTCGAGTGCCCGAAATGAGGTTTTTTTCTGAAGGACGTACCATATATTTATTGCAAAATTGGACCAAATCAATTTTATAAAATACTAGGACATATTTAATGCAGAATTGACAAAATTGTTGGGTGCAAAAAGTTTTGATCCACCTCTCATGAAAAAGACAAATTCCCGCCGATTCAATAGGAAGCGGGACAAATTTGAACTGCAGCTACCTCGTAGTTTGCCCTTTATTTTTTCCAAAAATCATTTCTAGGTACATAACTATCTGTTTAATCAGAGAAACACGAAAAAAATTCCAAGACTCAACCACTAGGTAGGAACGGTCCTTCCCGCCGTTTTGACAGCATTTTGAAACGGGCATAAAATATTCAAAAAAATCAAAAAATTGGAAAACCTTCGCATTGTTTCATCATATGTGGCCAAGTTACCAGCAAAAATTATAAACTTGTAATATAGCAATTATTTTAAAAAAGTGTTCTCAGAAATGAGCTATCATGCGTGAAGATTCATGGCTTTCAAGCCAAATGATCAATCTTATGGCCACATTCATGGCATAGTTTGTTCAAATGATCTCATATTGTGCACAAGGGTGCATCTTGGAATTCCAAACAATGTTGACAAAGGGAGTTTTCATTTTCTTTGCACGGAAAATTCATTTTCCATTTTCCGAGTGCCCGAAATGAGTTTTTTTTTGTGAAGCACCTACCATATATTTTTTACAAAACTGGACCAAATCAATTTTATAAAATACTTGGACATATTTAATGCACAATTGACAAAATGGTTGGGTGCCAAAAGTTTTGATCCACCTCTCGTGAAAAAGACAAATTCCCGCTGATTCAATAGGAAGCGGGTCAAATTTGAACTGCAGCTACCTCGTAGTTTGCTCTTTATTTTTTCCAAAAATCATTTCTAGGTACATAAGTATCTATTTAATCAGAGAAACACGAAAAACATTCGAAGACTCAACCACTAGCTAGGAACGGTCATTCCCGCCGTTGTGACCGCATTTTGAAACGGGTATAATAAATTCAAAAAAATCAAAAAATTGGAAAACCTTCGCATTGTTTCATCATATGTGGCCAAGTTACCAGCATAAATTATAAACTTGTAATACGTCAATTATTTTAAAAAAGTGTTCTCAGAAATGAGCTATCATGCGTGAAGATTCATGGCTTTCAAGCCAAATGATCAACCTTATGGCCACATTCATGGCATAGTTTGTTCAAATGATCTCATATTGTGCACAAGGGTGCATCTTGGAATTCCAAACAATGTTGACAAAGGGAGTTTTCATTTTCTTTGCACGGAAAATTCATTTTCCATTTTCCGAGTGCCCGAAATGAGTTTTTTTTGTGAAGCACCTACCATATATTTTTTACAAAACTGGACCAAATCAATTTTATAAAATACTTGGACATATTTAATGCACAATTGACAAAATGGTTGGGTGCCAAAAGTTTTGATCCACCTCTCGTGAAAAAGACAAATTCCCGCTGATTCAATAGGAAGCGGGTCAAATTTGAACTGCAGCTACCTCGTAGTTTGCTCTTTATTTTTTCCAAAAATCATTTCTAGGTACATAAGTATCTATTTAATCAGAGAAACACGAAAAAAATTCCAAGACTCAACCACTAGGTAAAAACGGTCCTTCCCGCCGTTTTGACCGCATTTCGAAACGGGCATAAAAAATTCAAAAAAATAAAAATATTGGAAAACCTTCGCATTGTTTCATCATATGTGGCCAAGTTACCAGCAAAAATTATAAACTTGTAATACGTCAATTATTTTAAAAAAGTGTTCTCAGAAATGAGCTATCATGCGTGAAGATTCATGGCTTTCAAGCCAAATGATCAACCTTATGGCCACATTCATGGCATAGTTTGATCAAATGATCTCATATTGTGCACAAGGGTGCATCTTGGAATTCCAAACAATGTTGACAAAGGGAGTTTTCATTTTCTTTTCACGGAAAATTCATTTTCCATTTTTCGAGTGCCCGAAATGAGGTTTTTTTCTGAAGGACGTACCATATATTTATTGCAAAATTGGACCAAATCAATTTTATAAAATACTAGGACATATTTAATGCAGAATTGACAAAATTGTTGGGTGCAAAAAGTTTTGATCCACCTCTCGTGAAAAAGACAAATTCCCGCCGATTCAATAGGAAGCGGGACAAATTTGAACTGCAGCTACCTCGTAGTTTGCCCTTTATTTTTTCCAAAAATCATTTCTAGGTACATAACTATCTGTTTAATCAGAGAAACACGAAAAAAATTCCAAGACTCAACCACTAGGTAGGAACGGTCATTCCCGCCGTTTTGACAGCATTTTGAAACGGGCATAAAATATTCAAAAAAAATAAAAAAATTGGAAAACCTTCGCATTGTTTCATCATATGTGGCCAAGTTACCAGCAAGAATTATGAAATTGCAATACGTCAATTATTTTAAAAAAGTGTTCTCAGAAATGAGCTATCATGCGTGAAGATTCATGGCTTTCAAGCCAAATGATCAATCTTATGGCCACATTCATGGCATAGTTTGTTCAAATGATCTCATATTGTGCACAAGGGTGCATCTTGGAATTCCAAACAATGTTGACAAAGGGAGTTTTCATTTTCTTTGCACGGAAAATTCATTTTCCATTTTTCGAGTGCCCGAAATGATGTTTTTTTGTGAAGGACCTACCATATATTTATTGCAAAATTGGACCAAATCAATTTTATAAAATACTAGGACATATTTAATGCACAATTGACAAAATTGTTGGGTGCCAAAAGTTTTGATCCACCTCTCATGAAAAAGGCAAATTCCCGCCGATTCAATAGGAAGCGGGTCAAATTTGAACTGCAGCTACCTCGTTGTTTGCTCTTTATTTTTTCCAAAAATCATTTCTAGGTACATAAGTATCTATTTAATCAAAGAAACACGAAAAAAAAATTCAAGACTCAACCATTAGCTAGGAATGGTCATTCCCGCCGATTTGACCGCATTTTAAAACGGGCATAAAAAATTCAAAAAAAATCTAAAAATTGGAAAACCTTCGCATTGTTTCATCATATGTGGCCAAGTTACCAGCAAAAATTATAAAATTGCAATACGTCAATTGTTTTTAAAAAATTGTTCTCAGAAATGAGCTATCATGCGTGAAGATTCATGGCTTTTCAAGCCAAATGATCAACGTTATGGCCACATTCATGGCATAGTTTGTTCAAATGATCTCATATTGTGCACAAGGGTGCATCTTGGAATTCCAAACAATGTTGAAAAAGGGAGTTTTCATTTTCTTTGCACGGAAAATTCATTTTCCATTTCCGAGTGCCGAAATGAGTTTTTTTTGTGAAGGACCTACCATATATTTTTTACAAAACTGGACCAAATCAATTTATAAAATACTAGGACATATTTAATGCACAATTGAAAAAATGGTTGGGTGCCAAAAGTTTTGATCCACCTCTCGTGAAAAAGACAAACTCCCGCCGATTCAATAGGAAGCGGGTCAAATTTGAACTGCAGCTACCTCGTAGTTTGCTCTTTATTTTTTCCAAAAATCATTTCTAGGTACATAAGTATCTATTTAATCAGAGAAACACGAAAAAAATTCCAAGACTCAACCACTAGCTAGGAACGGTCATTCCCGCTGTTTTGACCGCATTTTGAAACGGGCATAAAAAATTCAAAAAAAATAAAAAAATTGGAAAACCTTCGCATTGTTTCATCATATGTGGCCAAGTTACCAGCAAAAATTATAAAATTGCAATACGTCAATTATTTTTTAAAAAGTGTTCTCAGAAATGAGCTATCATGCGTGAAGATTCATGGTTTTTCAAGCCAAATGATCAATCTTATGGCCACATTCATGCCATAGTTTGTTCAAATGATCTCATATTGTGCACAAAGGTGCATCTTGGAATTCCAAACAATGTTGACAAAGGGAGTTTTCATTTTCTTTGCACGGAAAATTCATTTTCCATTTTCCGAGTGCCTGAAATGAGTTTTTTTGTGAAGGACCTACCATATATTTTTTACAAAACTGGGCCAAATCAATTTTATAAAATACTAGGACATATTTAATGCACAATTGACAAAATGGTTGGGTGCCAAAAGTTTTGATCCACCTCTCGTGAAAAAGACAAATTCCCGCCGATTCAATATGAAGCGGGTCAAATTTGAACTGCAGCTACCTCGAATTTGCTCTTTATTTTTTCCAAAAATCATTTCTAGGTACATAAGTATCTATTTAATCAGAGAAACACGAAAAAAATTCCAAGACTCAACCACTAGCTAGGAACGGTCATTCCCGCTGTTTTGACCGCATTTTGAAACGGGCATAAAAAATTCAAAAAAAATAAAAAAATTGGAAAACCTTCGCATTGTTTCATCATATGTGGCCAAGTTACCAGCAAGAATTATGAAATTGCAATACGTCAATTATTTTAAAAAAGTGTTCTCAGAAATGAGCTATCATGCGTGAAGATTCAGGGCTTTCAACCCAAATGATCAATCTTATGGCCACATTCATGGCATAGTTTGTTCAAATGATCTCATATTGTGCACAAGGGTGCATCTTGGAATTCCAAACAATGTTGACAAAGGGAGTTTTCATTTTCTTTGCACGAAAAATTCATTTTCCATTTTTCGAGTGCCCAAAATGAGGTTTTTTTGTGAAGGACCTACCATATATTTATTGCAAAATTGGACCAAATCAATTTTATAAAATACTAGGACATATTTAATGCACAATTGACAAAATTGTTGGGTGCCAAAAGTTTTGATCCACCTCTCATGAAAAAGACAAATTCCCGCCGATTCAACACGAAGCGGGTCAAATTTGAACTGCAGCTACCTCGTTGTTTGCTCTTTATTTTTTCCAAAAATCATTTCTAGGTACATAAGTATCTATTTAATTAGAGAAACACGAAAAAAATTCCAAGACTCAACCACTAGGTAGGAACGGTCCTTCCCGCCGTTTTGACCGCATTTTGAAACGGGCATAAAAAATTCAAAAAAATAAAAAAATTGGAAAACCTTCGCATTGTTTCATCATATGTGGCCAAGTTACCAGCAAAAATTATAAACTTGTAATACGTCAATTATTTTAAAAAAGTGTTCTCAGAAATGAGCTATCATGCGTGAAGATTCATGGCTTTCAAGCCAAATTATCAACCTTATGGCCACATTCATGGCATAGTTTGTTCAAATGATCTCATATTGTGCACAAGGGTGCATCTTGGAATTCCAAACAATGTTGACAAAGGGAGTTTTCATTTTCTTTTCACGGAAAATTCATTTTCCATTTTTCGAGTGCCCGAAATGAGGTTTTTTTCTGAAGGACGTACCATATATTTATTGCAAAATTGGACCAAATCAATTTTATAAAATACTAGGACATATTTAATGCAGAATTGACAAAATTGTTGGGTGCCAAAAGTTTTGATCCACCTCTCATGAAAAAGACAAATTCCCGCCGATTCAATTGGAAGCGGGTCAAATTTGAACTGCAGCTACCTCGTAGTTTGCCCTTTATTTTTTACAAAAATCATTTCTAGGTACATAAGTATCTGTTTAATCAGAGAAACACGAAAAAAATTCCAAGACTCAACCACTAGGTAGGAACGGTCCTTCCCGCCGTTTTGACAGCATTTTGAAACGGGCATAAAATATTCAAAAAAATCAAAAAAATGGAAAACCTTCGCATTGTTTCATCATATGTGGCCAAGTTACCAGCAAAAATTATAAACTTGTAATATAGCAATTATTTTAAAAAAGTGTTCTCAGAAATGAGCTATCATGCGTGAAGATTCCTGGCTTTCAAGCCAAATGATCAATCTTATGGCCACATTCATGGCATAGTTTGTTCAAATGATCTCATATTGTGAACAAGGGTGCATCTTGGAATTCCAAACAATGTTGACAAAGGGAGTTTTCATTTTCTTTGCACGGAAAATTCATTTTCCATTTTTCGAGTTCCCGAAATGAGGTTTTTTTGTGAAGGACCTACCATATATTTATTGCAAAATTGGACCAAATCAATTTTATAAAATACTAGGACATATTTAATGCACAATTGACAAAATTGTTGGGTGCCAAAAGTTTTGATCCACCTCTCATGAAAAAGACAAATTCCCGCCGATTCAATAGGAAGCGGGTCAAATTTGAACTGCAGCTACCTTGTTGTTTGCTCTTTATTTTTTCCAAAAATCATTTCTAGGTACATAAGTATCTATTTAATCAAAGAAACACGAAAAAAAATTCAAGACTCAACCATTAGCTAGGAATGGTCATTCCCGCCGTTTTGACCGCATTTTGAAACGGGCATAAAAAATTCAAAAAAAAACTAAAAATTGGAAAACCTTCGCATTGTTTTATCATATGTGGCCAAGTTACCAGCAAAAATTATAAAATTGCAATACGTCAATTGTTTTTAAAAAAGTGTTCTCAGAAATGAGCTATCATGCGTGAAGATTCATGGCTTTTCAAGCCAAATGATCAACCTTATGGCCACATTCATGGCATAGTTTGTTCAAATGATCTCATATTGTGCACAAGGGTGCATCTTGGAATTCCAAACAATGTTGAAAAAGGGAGTTTTCATTTTCTTTGCACGGAAAATTCATTTTCCATTTCCGAGTGCCGAAATGAGTTTTTTTTTTGTGAAGGACCTACCATATATTTTTTACAAAACTGGACCAAATCAATTTATAAAATACTAGGACATATTTAATGCACAATTGAAAAAATGGTTGGGTGCCAAAAGTTTTGATCCACCTCTCGTGAAAAAGACAAATTCCCGCCGATTCAATAGGAAGCGGGTCAAATTTGAACTGCAGCTACCTCGTAGTTTGCTCTTTATTTTTTCCAAAAATCATTTCTAGGTACATAAGTATCTATTTAATCAGAGAAACACGAAAAAAATTCCAAGACTCAACCACTAGCTAGGAACGGTCATTCCCGCTGTTTTGACCGCATTTTGAAACGTGCATAAAAAATTTAAAAAAAATAAAAAAATTGGAAAACCTTCGCATTGTTTCATCATATCTGGCCAAGTTACCAGCAAAAATTATAAAATTGCAATACGTCAATTATTTTTAAAAAAGTGTTCTCAGAAATGAGCTATCATGCGTGAAGATTCATGGTTTTTCAAGCCAAATGATCAATCTTATGGCCAGATTCATGCCATAGTTTGTTCAAATGATCTCATATTGTGCACAGAGGTGCATCTTGGAATTCCAAACAATGTTGACAAAGGGAGTTTTCATTTTCTTTGCACGGAAAATTCATTTTCCATTTTCCGAGTGCCTGAAATGAGTGTTTTTTGTGAAGGACCTACCATATATTTTTTACAAAACTTGGCCAAATCAATTTTATAAAATACTAGGACATATTTAATGCACAATTGACAAAATGGTTGGGTGCCAAAAGTTTTGATCCACCTCTCGTGAAAAAGACAAATTCCCGCCGATTCAATAGGAAGCGGGTCAAATTTGAACTGCACCTACCTCGAATTTGCTCTTTATTTTTTCAAAAAATCATTTCTAGGTACATAAGTATCTATTTAATCAGAGAAACACGAAAAAAATTCCAAGACTCAACCACTAGCTAGGAACGGTCATTCCCGCTGTTTTGACCGCATTTTGAAAGGGCATAAAAAATTCAAAAAAATTAAAAAAATTGGAAAACCTTCGCATTGTTTCATCATATGTGGCCAAGTTACCAGCAAGAATTATGAAATTGCAATACGTCAATTATTTTAAAAAACGTGTTCTCAGAAATGAGATATCATGCGTGAAGATTCAGGGCTTTCAACCCAAATGATCAATCTTATGGCCACATTCATGGCATAGTTTGTTCAAATGATCTCATATTGTGCACAAGGGTGCATCTTGGAATTCCAAACAATGTTGACAAAGGGAGTTTTCATTTTCTTTGCACGAAAAAATCATTTTCCATTTTTCGAGTGCCCAAAATGAGGTTTTTTTGTGAAGGACCTACCATATATTTATTGCAAAATTGGACCAAATCAATTTTATAAAATACTAGGACATATTTAATGCACAATTGACAAAATTGTTGGGTGCCAAAAGTTTTGATCCACCTATCATGAAAAAGACAAATTCCCGCCGATTCAATAGGAAGCGGGTCAAATTTGAACTGCAGCTACCTCGTTGTTTGCTCTTTATTTTTTCCAAAAATCATTTCTAGGTACATAAGTATCTATTTAATCAGAGAAACACGAAAAAAATTCAAAGACTCAACCACTAGGTAGGAACGGTCCTTCCCGCCGTTTTGACAGCATTTTGAAACGGGCATAAAATATTCAAAAAAATGAAAAAATTGGAAAACCTTCGCATTGTTTCATCATATGTGGCCAAGTTACCAGCAAAAATTATAAACTTGTAATATAGCAATTATTTTAAAAAAGTGTTCTCAGAAATGAGCTATCATGCGTGAAGATTCCTGGCTTTCAAGCCAAATGATCAATCTTATGGCCACATTCATGGCATAGTTTGTTCAAATGATCTCATATTGTGCACAAGGGTGCATCTTGGAATTCCAAACAATGTTGACAAAGGGAGTTTTCATTTTCTTTCCACGGAAAATTCATTTTCCATTTTTCGAGTGCCCGAAATGAGGTTTTTTTGTGAAGGACCTACCATATATTTATTGCAAAATTGGACCAAATCAATTTTATAAAATACTAGGACATATTTAATGCACAATTGACAAAATTGTTGGGTGCCAAAAGTGTTGATCCACCTCTCATGAAAAAGACAAATTCCCGCCGATTCAATAGGAAGCGGGTCAAATTTGAACTGCAGCTACCTCGTTGTTTGCTCTTTATTTTTTCCAAAAATCATTTCTAGGTACATAAGTATCTATTTAATCAAACAAACACGAAAAAAAAATTCAAGACTCAACCATTAGCTAGGAATGGTCATTCCCGCCGTTTTGACCGCATTTTGAAACGGGCATAAAAAATTCAAAAAAAATCTAAAAATTGGAAAATCTTCGCATTGTTTCATCATATGTGGCCAAGTTACCAGCAAAAATTATAAAATTGCAATACGTCAATTGTTTTTAAAAAAGTGTTCTCAGAAATGAGCTATCATGCGTGAAGATTCATGGCTTTTCAAGCCAAATGATCAACCTTATGGCCACATTCATGGCATAGTTTGTTCAGATGATCTCATATTGTGCACAAGGGTGCATCTTGGAATTCCAAACAATGTTGAAAAAGGGAGTTTTCATTTTCTTTGCACGGAAAATTCATTTTCCATTTCCGAGTGCCGAAATGAGTTTTTTTTGTGAAGGACCTACCATATATTTTTTACAAAACTGGACCAAATCAATTTATAAAATACTAGGACATATTTAATGCACAATTGACAAAATGGTTGGGTGCCAAAAGTTTTGATCCACCTCTCGTGAAAAAGACAAATTCCCGCCGATTCAATAGGAAGCGGGTCAAATTTGAACTGCAGCTACCTCGAATTTGCTCTTTATTTTTTCCAAAAATCATTTCTAGGTACATAAGTATCTATTTAATCAGAGAAACACGAAAAAAATTCCAAGACTCAACCACTAGCTAGGAACGGTCATTCCCGCTGTTTTGACCGCATTTTGAAACGGGCATAAAAAATTCAAAAAAAATAAAAAAATTGGAAAACCTTCGCATTGTTTCATCATATGTGGCCAAGTTACCAGCAAGAATTATGAAATTGCAATACGTCAATTATTTTAAAAAAAGTGTTCTCAGAAATGAGCTATCATGCGTGAAGATTCAGGGCTTTCAACCCAAATGATCAATCTTATGGCCACATTCATGGCATAGTTTGTTCAAATGATCTCATATTGTGCACAAGGGTGCATCTTGGAATTCCAAACAATGTTGAAAAAGGGAGTTTTCATTTTCTTTGCACGGAAAATTCATTTTCCATTTCCGAGTGCCGAAATGAGTTTTTTTTGTGAAGGACCTACCATATATTTTTTACAAAACTGGACCAAATCAATTTTATAAAATACTAGGACATATTTAATGCACAATTGACAAAATGGTTGGGTGCCAAAAGTTTTGATCCACCTCTCGTGAAACAGACAAATTCCCGCCGATTCAATAGGAAGCGGGTCAAATTTGAACTGCAGCTACCTCGTAGTTTGCTCTTTATTTTTTCCAAAAATCATTTCTAGGTACATAAGTATCTATTTAATCAGAGAAACACGAAAAAAATTCCAAGACTCAACCACTAGCTAGGAACGGTCATTCCCGCTGTTTTGACCGCGTTTTGAAAGGGCATAAAAAATTCAAAAAAAATAAAAAAAATTGGAAAACCTTCGCATTGTTTCATCATATGTGGCCAAGTTACCAGCAAGAATTATGAAATTGCAATACGTCAATTATTTTAAAAAAAGTGTTCTCAGAAATGAGATATCATGCGTGAAGATTCAGGGCTTTCAACCCAAATGATCAATCTTATGGCCATATTCATGGCATAGTTTGTTCAAATGATCTCATATTGTGCACAAGGGTGCATCTTGGAATTCCAAACAATGTTGACAAAGGGAGTTTTCATTTTCTTTGCACGAAAAAATCATTTTCCATTTTTCGAGTGCCCAAAATGAGGTTTTTTTGTGAAGGACCTACCATATATTTATTGCAAAATTGGACCAAATCAATTTTATAAAATACTAGGACATATTTAATGCGCAATTGACAAAATTGTTGGGTGCCAAAAGTTTTGATCCACCTCTCATGAAAAAGACAAATTCCCGCCGATTCAATAGGAAGCGGGTCAAATTTGAACTGCAGCTACCTCGTTGTTTGCTCTTTATTTTTTCCAAAAATCATTTCTAGGTACATAAGTATCTATTTAATCAGAGAAACACGAAAAAAATTCAAAGACTCAACCACTAGGTAGGAACGGTCCTTCCCGCCGTTTTGACAGCATTTTGAAACGGGCATAAAATATTCAAAAAAATGAAAAAATTGGAAAACCTTCGCATTGTTTCATCATATGTGGCCAAGTTACCAGCAAAAATTATAAACTTGTAATATAGCAATTATTTTAAAAAAGTGTTCTCAGAAATGAGCTATCATGCGTGAAGATTCCTGGCTTTCAAGCCAAATGATCAATCTTATGGCCACATTCATGGCATAGTTTGTTCAAATGATCTCATATTGTGCACAAGGGTGCATCTTGGAATTCCAAACAATGTTGACAAAGGGAGTTTTCATTTTCTTTCCACGGAAAATTCATTTTCCATTTTTCGAGTGCCCGAAATGAGGTTTTTTGTGAAGGACCTACCATATATTTATTGCAAAATTGGACCAAATCAATTTTATAAAATACTAGGACATATTTAATGCACAATTGACAAAATTGTTGGGTGCCAAAAGTGTTGATCCACCTCTCATGAAAAAGACAAATTCCCGCCGATTCAATAGGAAGCGGGTCAAATTTGAACTGCAGCTACCTCGTTGTTTGCTCTTTATTTTTTTCCAAAAATCATTTCTAGGTACATAAGTATCTATTTAATCAAAGAAACACGAAAAAAAATTCAAGACTCAACCATTAGCTAGGAATGGTCATTCCCGCCGTTTTGACCGCATTTTGAAACGGGCATAAAAAATTCAAAAAAAATCTAAAAACTGGAAAACCTTCGCATTGTTTCATCATATGTGGCCAAGTTACCAGCAAAAATTATAAAATTGCAATACGTCAATTGTTTTTAAAAAAGTGTTCTCAGAAATGAGCTATCATGCGTGAAGATTCATGGCTTTTCAAGCCAAATGATCAACCTTATGGCCACATTCATGGCATAGTTTGTTCAAATGATCTCATATTGTGCACAAGGGTGCATCTTGGAATTCCAAACAATGTTGAAAAAGGGAGTTTTCATTTTCTTTCCACGGAAAATTCATTTTCCATTTTTCGAGTGCCCGAAATGAGGTTTTTTTGTGAAGGACCTACCATATATTTATTGCAAAATTGGACCAAATCAATTTTGTAAAATACTAGGACATATTTAATGCACAATTGACAAAATTGTTGGGTGCCAAAAGTGTTGATCCACCTCTCATGAAAAAGACAAATTCCCGCCGATTCAATAGGAAGCGGGTCAAATTTGAACTGCAGCTACCTCGTTGTTTGCTCTTTATTTTTTTCCAAAAATCATTTCTAGGTACATAAGTATCTATTTAATCAAAGAAACACGAAAAAAAATTCAAGACTCAACCATTAGCTAGGAATGGTCATTCCCGCCGTTTTGACCGCATTTTGAAACGGGCATAAAAAATTCAAAAAAAATCTAAAAACTGGAAAACCTTCGCATTGTTTCATCATATGTGGCCAAGTTACCAGCAAAAATTATAAAATTGCAATACGTCAATTGTTTTTAAAAAAGTGTTCTCAGAAATGAGCTATCATGCGTGAAGATTCATGGCTTTTCAAGCCAAATGATCAACCTTATGGCCACATTCATGGCATAGTTTGTTCAAATGATCTCATATTGTGCACAAGGGTGCATCTTGGAATTCCAAACAATGTTGAAAAAGGGAGTTTTCATTTTCTTTCCACGGAAAATTCATTTTCCATTTCCGAGTGCCGAAATGAGTTTTTTTGTGAAGGACCTACCATATATTTTTTACAAAACTGGACCAAATCAATTTTATAAAATACTAGGACATATTTAATGCACAATTGACAAAATGGTTGGGTGCCAAAATTTTTGATCCACCTCTCGTGAAAAAGACAAATTCCCGCCGATTCAATAGGAAGCGGGTCAAATTTGAACTGCAGCTACCTCGTAGTTTGCTCTTTATTTTTTCCAAAAATCATTTCTAGGTACATAAGTATCTATTTAATCAGAGAAACACGAAAAAAATTCCAAGACTCAACCACTAGCTAGGAACGGTCATTCCCGCTGTTTTGACCGCATTTTGAAACGGGCATAAAAAATTCAAAAAAAATAAAAAAATTGGAAAACCTTCGCATTGTTTCATCATATGTGGCCAAGTTACCAGCAAGAATTATGAAATTGCAATACGTCAATTATTTTAAAAAAAGTGTTCTCAGAAATGAGCTATCATGCGTGAAGATTCAGGGCTTTTAACCCAAATGATCAATCTTATGGCCACATTCATGGCATAGTTTGTTCAAATGATCTCATATTGTGCACAAGGGTGCATCTTGGAATTCCAAACAATGTTGAAAAAGGGAGTTTTCATTTTCTTTGCACGGAAAATTCATTTTCCATTTCCGAGTGCCGAAATGAGTTCTTTTGTGAAGGACCTACCATATATTTTTTACAAAACTGGACCAAATCAATTTTATAAAATACTAGGACATATTTAATGCACAATTGACAAAATGGTTGGGTGCCAAAAGTTTTGATCCACCTCTCGTGAAAAAGACAAATTCCCGCCGATTCAATAGGAAGCGGGTCAAATTTGAACTGCAGCTACCTCGTAGTTTGCTCTTTATTTTTTCCAAAAATCATTTCTAGGTACATAAGTATCTATTTAATCAGAAAAACACGAAAAAAATTCCAAGACTCAACCACTAGCTAGGAACGGTCATTCCCGCTGTTTTGACCGCATTATGAAACGGGCATAAAAAATTCAAAAAAAATTAAAAAATTGGAAAACCTTCGCATTGTTTCATCATATGTGGCCAAGTTACCAGCAAAAATTATAAAATTGTAATACATCAATTATTTTAAAAAAAGTGTTCTCAGAAATGAGCTATCATGCGTGAAGATTCATGGCTTTTCAAGCCAAATGATCAACCTTATGGCCACATTCATGGCATAGTTTGTTCAAATGATCTCATATTGTGCAAAAGGGTGCGTCTTGGAATTCCAAACAATGTTGACAAAGGGAGTTTTCATTTTCTTTGCACGAAAAATTCATTTTCCATTTTCCGAGTGCCCGAAATGAGTTTTTTTTGTGAAGGACCTACCATATATTTTTTACAAAACTGGACCAAATCAATTTTATAAAATACTAGGACATATTTAATGCACAATTGACAAAATGGTTGGGTGCCATTTGATCCACCTCTCGTGAAAAAGACAAATTCCCGCCGATTCAATAGGAAGCGGGTCAAATTTGAACTGCAGCTACCTCGTAGTTTGCTCTTTATTTTTTCCAAAAATCATTTCTAGGTACATAAGTATCTATTTAATCAAAGGAACACGAAAAAAATTCCAAGACTCAACCACTAGGTAGGAACGGTCCTTCCCGCCGTTTTGACCGCATTTTCAAACAGGCATAAAAAATTCAAAAAAAATAAAAAAATTGGAAAACCTTCACATTGTTTCATCATATGTGGACAAGTTACCAGCAAAAATTATTAACTTGTAATATAGCAATTATTTTAAAAAAGTGTTCTCAGAAATGAGCTATCATGCGTGAAGATTCATGGCTTTCAAGCCAAATGATCAATCTTATGGCCACATTCATGGCATAGTTTGTTCAAATGATCTCATATTGTGCACAAGGGTGCATCTTGGAATTCCAAACGATGTTGAAAAAGGGATTTTTCATTTTCTTTGCACGGAAAATTCATTTTCCATTTCCGCGTGCCGAAATGAGTTTTTTTTGTGAAGGACCTACCATATATTTTTTACAAAACTGGACCAAATCAATTTTATAAAATACTAGGACATATTTAATGCACAATTGACAAAATGGTTGGGTGCCAACAGTTTTGATCCACCTCTCATGAAAAAGACAAATTCCCGCCGATTCAATAGGAAGCGGGTCAAATTTGAACTGCAGCTACCTCGTAGTTTGCTCTTTATTTTTTCCAAAAATCATTTCTAGGTACATAAGTATCTATTTAATCAGAGAAACACGAAAAAAATTCCAAGACTCAACCACTAGCTAGGAACGGTCATTCCCGCTGTTTTGACCGCATTTTGAAACGGGCATAAAAAATTCAAAAAAAATAAAAAAATTGGAAAACCTTCGCATTGTTTCATCATATGTGGCCAAGTTACCAGCAAAAATTATAAAATTGCAATACATCAATTATTTTAAAAAAAGTGTTCTCAGAAATGAGCTATCATGCGTGAAGATTCATGGCTTTCAAGCCAAATGATCAATCTTATGGCCACATTCATGGCATAGTTTGTTCAAATGATCTCATATTGTGCACAAGGGTGCATCTTGGAATTCCAAAAAATGTTGACAAAGGGAGTTTTCATTTTCTTTGCACGGAAAATTCATTTTCCATTTTTCGAGTGCCCGAAATGAGGTTTTTTTGTGAAGGACCTACCATATATTTATTGCAAAATTGGACCAAATCAAATTTATAAAATACTAGGACATATTTAATGCACAATTGAAAAAATTGTTGGGTGCCAAAAGTTTTGATCCACCTCTCATGAAAAAGACAAATTCCCGCCGATTCAATAGGAAGCGGGTCAAATTTGAACTGCAGCTGCCTCGTTGTTTGCTCTTTATTTTTTCCAAAAATCATTTCTAGGTGCATAAGTATCTGTTTAATCAAAGAAACACGAAAAAAATTCAAGACTCAGCCATTAGCTAGGAATGGCCATTCCCGCCGTTTTGACCGCATTTTGAAATGGGCATAAAAAATTCAAAAAAAATCTAAAAATTGGAAAACCTTCGCATTGTTTCATCATATGTGGCCAAGTTACCAGCAAAAATTATAAACTTGTAATACGTCAATTATTTTAAAAAAGTGTTCTCAGAAATGAGCTATCATGCGTGAAGATTCATGGCTTTTCAAGCCAAATGATCAACCTTATGGCCACATTCATGGCATAATTTGTTGAAATGATCTCATATTGTGCACAAGGGTGCATCTTCGAATTCCAAACAATGTTGAAAAATGGAGTTTTCATTTTCTTTGCACGGAAAATTCATTTTCCATTTTCCGAGTGCCGAAATGAGTTTTTTTTGTGAAGGACCTACCATATATTTTTTACAAAACTGGACCAAATCAATTTTATAAAATACTAGGACATATTTAATGCACAATTGACAAAATGGTTGGGTGCCAAAAGTTTTGATCCACCTCTCGTGAAAAAGACAAATTCCCGCCGATTCAATAGGAAGCGGGTCAAATTTGAACTGCAGCTACCTCGTAGTTTGCTCTTTATTTTTTCCAAAAATCATTTTTAGGTACATAAGTATCTATTTAATCAGAGAAACACGAAAAAAATTCCAAGACTCAACCACTAGCTAGGAACGGTCATTCCCGCTGTTTTGACCGCATTTTGAAACGGGCATAAAAAATTCAAAAAAATAAAAAAATTGGAAAACCTTCGCATTGTTTCATCATATGTGGCCAAGTTACCAGCAAAAATTATAAAATTGCAATACGTCAATTATTTTTAAAAAAGTGTTCTCAGAAATGAGCTATCATGCGTGAAGATTCATGGCTTTTCAAGCCAAATGATCAACCTTGTGGCCACATTCATGGCATAGTTTGTTCAAATGATCTCATATTGTGCACAAGGGTGCATCTTGGAATTCCAAACAATGTTGAAAAGGGGAGTTTTCATTTTCTTTGCACGGAAAATTCATTTTCCATTTTCCGAGTGCCGAAATGAGTTTTTTTTGTGAAGGACCTACCATATATTTTTTACAAAACTGGACCAAATCAATTTTATAAAATACTAGGACATATTTAATGCACAATTGACAAAATGGTTGGGTGCCAAAAGTTTTGATCCACCTCTCGTGAAAAAGACAAATTCCCGCCGATTCAATAGGAAGCGGGTCAAATTTGAACTGCAGCTACCTCGTAGTTTGCTCTTTATTTTTTCCAAAAATCATTTCTAGGTACATAAGTATCTATTTAATCAGAGAAACACGAAAAAAATTCCAAGACTCAACCACTAGCTAGGAACGGTCATTCCCGTTGTTTTGACCGCATTTTTAAACGGGCATAAAAAATTCAAAAAAATAAAAAAATTGGAAAACCTTCGCATTGTTTCATCATATGTGGCCAAGTTACCAGCAAAAATTATAAAATTGCAATACGTCAATTATTTTAAAAAAAGTGTTCTCAGAAATGAGCTATCATGCGTGAAGATTCATGGCTTTCAAGCCAAATGATCAATCTTATGGCCACATTCATGGCATAGTTTGTTCAAATGATCTCATATTGTGCACAAGGGTGCATCATGGAATTCCAAACAATGTTGACAAAGGGAGTTTTCATTTTCTTTGCACGGAAAATTCATTTTCCATTTTTTGAGTGCCCGAAATGAGGTTTTTTTGTGAAGGACCTACCATATATTTATTGCAAAATTGGACCAAATCAATTTTATAAAATACTAGGACATATTTAATGCACAATTGACAAAATGGTTGGGTGCCAAAAGTTTTGATCCACCTCTCGTGAAAAAGACAAATTCCCGCCGATTCAATAGGAAGCGGGTCAAATTTGAACTGTAGCTACCTCGTAGTTTGCTCTTTATTTTTTCCAAAAATCATTTCTAGGTACATAAGTATCTGTTTAATCAAAGAAACACGAAAAAAATTCAAGACTCAGCCATTAGCTAGGAATGGTCATTCCCGCCGTTTTGATCGCATTTTGAAACGGGCATAAAAAATTCAAAAAAAATCTAAAAATTGGAAAACCTTCGCATTGTTTCATCATATGTGGCCAAGTTACCAGCAAAAATTATAAACTTGTAATACGTCAATTATTTTAAAAAAGTGTTCTCAGAAATGAGCTATCATGCGTGAAGATTCATGGCTTTTCAAGCCAAATGATCAACCTTATGGCCATATTCATGGCATAGTTTGTTCAAATGATCTCATATTGTGCACAAGGGTGCATCTTGGAATTCCAAACAATGTTGAAAAAGGGAGTTTTCATTTTCTTTGCACGGAAAATTCATTTTCCATTTTCCGAGTGCCGAAATGAGGTTTCTTTCTGAAGGACCTACCATATATTTATTGCAAAATTGGACCAAATCAATTTTATAAAGTACTGGGACATATTTAATGCAGAATTGACAAAATTGTTGGGTGCCAAAAGTTTTGATCCACCTCTCATGAAAAAGACAAATTCCCACTGATTCAATAGGAAGCGGGTCAAATTTGAACTGCAGCTACCTCGTAGTTTGCTCTTTATTTTTTCCAAAAATCATTTCCAGGTACATAAGTATCTGTTTAATCAGAGAAACACAAAAAAATTCAAGACTCAACCACTAGCTAGGAACGGTCATTCCCGCCGTTTTGACCGCATTTTGAAACGGGCATAAAAAATTCAAAAAAAAATCTAAAAATTGGAAAACCTTCGCATTGTTTCATCATATGTGGCCAAGTTACCAGCAAAAATCATAACATTGTAATACGGCAATTATTTTAAAAAAGTGTTCTCAGAAATGAGCTATCATGCGTGAAGATTCATGGCTTTCAAGCCAAATGATCAATCTTATGGCCACATTCATGGCATAGTTTGTTCAAATGATCTCATATTGTGCACAAGGGTGCATCTTGGAATTCCAAACAATGTTGACAAAGGGAGTTTTCATTTTCTTTGCACGGAAAATTCATTTTCCATTTTTCGAGTGCCCGAAATGAGGTTTTTTCTGAAGGACCTACCATATATTTATTGCAAAATTGGACCAAATCAATTTTATAAAATACTAGGACATATTTAATGCAGAATTGACAAAATTGTTGGGTGCCAAAAGTTTTGATCCACCTCTCATGAAAAAGACAAATTCCCGCCGATTCAATAGGAAGCGGGTCAAATTTGAACTGCAGCTACCTCGTAGTTTGCTCTTTATTTTTTCCAAAAATCATTTCTATGTACATAAGTATCTGTTTAATCAGAGAAACACGAAAAAATTCAAAACTCAACCACTAGCTAGGAACGGTCATTCCCGCCGCTTTGACCGCATTTTGTAACTGGCATAACAAATTCAAAAAAATCTAAAAATTGGAAAACCTTCACATTGTTTCATCATATGTGGCCAAGTTACCAGCAAAAATTATAAAATTGTAATACATCAATTATTTTAAAAAAAGTGTTCTCACAAATGAGCTATCATGTGTGAAGATTCATGGCTTTTCAATCCAAATGATCAACCTTATGGCCACATTCATGGCATAGTTTGTACAAATGATCTCATATTGTGCACAAGGGTCCGTCTTGGAATACCAAACAATGTTGACAAAGGGAGTTTTCATTTTCTTTGCACGGAAAATTCATTTTCCATTTTCCGAGTGCCCGAAATGAGTTTTTTTGTGAAGGACCTACCATATATTTTTTACAAAACTGGACCAAATCAATTTTATAAAATACTAGGACATATTTAATGCACAATTGACAAAATGGTTGGGTGCCAAAAGTTTTGATCCACCTCTCGTGAAAAAGACAAATTCCTGCTGATTCAATAGGAAGCGGGTCAAATTTGAACTGCAGCTACCTCGTAGTTTGCTCTTTATTTTTTCCAAAAATCATTTCTAGGTACATAAGTATCTATTTAATCATAGAAACACGAAAAAATTCCAAGACTCAACCACTAGGTAGGAACGGTCCTTCCCGCCGTTTTGACCGCATTTTGAAACGGGCATAAAAAATTCAAAAAAAAATAAAAAAAATTGGAAAACCTTCGCATTGTTTCATCATATGTGGCCAAGTTACGAGCAAAAATTATAAACTTGTAATATAGCAATTATTTTAAAAAAGTGTTCTCAGAAATGAGCTATCATGCGTGAAGATTCATGGCTTTCAAGCCAAATGATCAATCTTATGGCCACATTCATGGCATAGTTTGTTCAAATGATCTCATATTGTGCACAAGGGTGCATCTTGGAATTCCAAATAATGTTGACAAAGGGAGTTTTCATTTTCTTTGCACGGAAAATTCATTTTCCATTTTTCGAGTGCCCGAAATGAGGTTTTTTTCTGAAGGACCTACCATATATTTATTGCAAAATTGGACCAAATCAATTTTATAAAATACTAGGACATATTTAATGCACAATTGACAAAATTCTTGGGTGCCAAAAGTTTTGATCCACCGCTCATGAAAAAGACAAATTCCCGCCGATTCAATAGGAAGCGGGTCAAATTTGAACTGCAGCTACCTCGTAGTTTGCTCTTTATTTTATCCAAAAATCATTTATATGTACATAAGTATCTGTTTAATCAGAGAAACACGAAAAAAAATCCAAGACTCAACCACTAGCTAAGAACGGTCATTCCCGCTGTTTTGACCGCATTTTGAAACGGGCATAAAAAATTCAAAAAAAATCTAAAAATTGGAAAACCTTCGCATTGTTTCATCATATGTGGCCAAGTTACCAGCAAAAATTATAAAATTGTAATACATCAATTATTTTAAAAAAAGTGTTCTCAGAAATGAGCTATCATGCGTGAAGATTCATGAATTTCAAGCCAAATGATCAACCTTATGGCCACATTCATGGCATAGTTTGTTCAAATGATCTCATATTGTGCACAAGGGTGCGTCTTGGAATTCCAAACAATGTTGACAAAGGGAGTTTTCATTTTCTTTGCACGGAAAATTCATTTTCCATTTTTCGAGTGCCCGAAATGAGGTTTTTTTCGGAAGGACCTACCATATATTTTTTACAAAACTGGACCAAATCAATTTTATAAAATACTAGGACATATTTAATGCACAATTGACAAAATGGTTGGGTGCCAAAAGTGTTGATCCACCTCTCGTGAAAAAGACAAATTCCCGCCGATTCAATAGGAAGCGGGTCAAATTTGAACTGCAACTACCTCGTAGTTTGCTCTTTATTTTTTCCAAAAATCATTTCTAGGTACATAAGTATGTATTTAATCAGAGAAACACGAAAAAAATTCCAAGACTCAACCACTAGCTAGGAACGGTCATTCCCGCCGTTTTGACCGCATTTTGAAACGGGCATAAAAAATACAAAAAAAATAAAAAAATTGGAAAACCTTCGCATTGTTTCATTCATCATATGCGGCCAAGTTACCAGCAAAAATTATAAAATTGTAATACGTCAATTATTTTAAAAAAGTGTTCTCAGAAATGAGCTATCATGTATGAAGATTCATGGCTTTCAAGCCAAATGATCAATCTTATGGCCACATTCATGGCATAGTTTGTTCAAATGATCTCATTTTATGCACAAGGGTGCATCTTGGAATTCCAAACAATGTTGACAAAGGGAGTTTTCATTTTCTTTGCACGTAAAATTCATTTTCCATTTTCCGAGTGCCGAAATGAGGTTTTTTTCTGAAGGACCTACCATATATTTATTGCAAAACTGGACCAAATCAATTTTATAAAATACTAGGACATATTTCATGCACAATTGACAAAATGGTTGGGTGCCAAAAGTTTTGATCCACCTCTCGTGAAAAAGACAAATTCCCGTCGATTCAATAGGAAGCGGGTCAAATTTGAACTGCAGCTACCTCGTAGTTTGCTCTTTATTTTTTCCAAAAATCATTTCTAGGTACATAAGTATCTGTTTAATCAGAGAAACACGAAAAAAATTCAAGACTCAACCACTAGCTAGGAACGGTCATTCCCGCCGTTTTGACCGCATTTTGAAACGGGCATAAAAAATTGAAAAAAAAATCTAAAAATTGGAAAACCTTCGCATTGTTTCATCATATGTGGCCAAGTTACCAACAAAAATTATAAAATTGTAATACGCAATTATTTTAAAAAAGTGTTCCCAGAAATGAGCTATCATGCCTGAAGATTCATGGCTTTCAAGCCAAATGATCAATCTTATGGCCACATTCATGGCATAGTTTGTTCAAATGATCTCATATTGTGCACAAGGGTGCATCTTGGAATTCCAAACAATGTTGAAAAAGGGAGTTTTCATTTTCTTTGCACGGAAAATTCATTTTCCATTTTTCGAGTGCCGAAATGAGGATTTTTTCTGAAGGACCTACCATATATTTATTGCAAAATTGGACCAAATCAATTTTCTAAAATACTAGGACATATTTAATGCAGAATTGACAAATTGTTGGGTGCCAAAAGTTTTGATCCACCTCTCATGAAAAAGATAAATTCCCGCCGATTCAATAGGAAGCGGGTCAAATTTGAACTGCAGCTACCTCGTAGTTTGCTCTTTATTTTTTCCAAAAATCATTTCTAGGTACATAAGTATGTGTTTAATCAGAGAAACACGAAAAAATTCAAGACTCAACCACTAGATAGGAACGGTCATTCCCGCCGTTTTGACCGCGTTTTGAAACGGGCATAAAAAATTCAAAAAAATTTGGAAAACCTTCGCATTGTTTCATCATACGTGGTCAAGTTACCAGCAAAAATTATAAACTTGTAATATAGCAATTATTTTAAAAAAAAGTGTTATCAGAAATGAGCTGGCATGCGTGAAGAATCATGGCTTTCAAGCCAAATGATCAATCTTATGGCCACATTCATGGCATAGTTTGTTCAAATGATCTCATATTGTGCACAAGGGTGCATCTTGGAATTCCAAACAATGTTGACAAAGGGAGTTTTCATTTTCTTTGCACGGAAATTTCATTTTCCATTTTTCGAGTGCCCGAAATGAGGTTTCTTTCTGAAGGACCTACCATATATTTATTGCAAAATTGGACCAAATCAATTTTATAAAATACTAGGACATATTTAATGCAGAATTGACAAAATTGTTGGGTGCCAAAAGTTTTGATCCACCTCTCATGAAAAAGACAAATTCCCGCTGATTCAATAGGAAGCGGGTCAAATTTGAACTACAGCTACCTCGTAGTTTGCTCTTTATTTTTTCCAAAAATCATTTCCAGGTACATAAGTATCTGTTTAATCAGAGAAACACAAAAAAATTCAAGACTCAACCACTAGCTAGGAACGGTCATTCCCGCCGTTTTGACCGCATTTTGAAACGGGCATAAAAAATTCAAAAAAAAATCTAAAAATTGGAAAACCTTCGCATTGTTTCATCATATGTGGCCAAGTTAGCAGCAAAAATCATAACATTATAATACGGCAATTATTTTAAAAAAGTGTTATCAGAAATGAGCTATCATGCGTGAGGATTCATGGCTTTCAAGCCAAATGATCAATCTTATGGCCACATTCATGGCATAGTTTGTTCAAATGATCTCATATTGTGCACAAGGGTGCATCTTGGAATTCCAAACAATGTTGAAAAAGGGAGTTTTCATTTTCTTTGCACTGAAAATTCATTTTCCATTTTCCGAGTGCCGAAATGAGTTTTTTTTGAAGGACCTACCATATATATTTTACAAAACTGGACCAAATCAATTTTATAAAATACTAGGACATATTTAATGCACAATTGACAAAATGGTTGGGTGCCAAAAGTTTTGATCCACCTCTCGTGAAAAAGACAAATTCCCGCCGATTCAATTGGAAGCGGGTCAAATTTGAACTGCAGCTACCTCGTAGTTTGCTCTTTATTTTTTCCAAAAATCATTTCTAGGTACATAAGTATCTATTTAATCAGAGAAACACAAAAAAAATTCCAAGACTCAACCACTAGCTAGGAACGGTCATTCCCGCCGTTTTGACCGCATTTTGAAACGGGCATAAAAAATTCAAAGAAAAAGAAAAAAATTGGAAAACCTTCGCATTGTTTCATCATATGTGGCCAAGTTACCAGCAAAAATTATAAACTTGTAATATAGCAATTATTTTAAAAAAGTGTTCTCAGAAATGAGCTATCATGCGTGAAGATTCATGGCTTTCAAGCCAAATGATCAATCTTATGGCCACATTCATGGCATAGTTTGTTCAAATGATCTCATATTGTGCACAAGGGTGCATCTTGGAATTCCAAACAATGTTGACAAAGGGAGTTTTCATTTTCTTTGCACGGAAAATTCATTTTCCATTTTTTGAGTGCCCGAAATGAGGTTTTTTTCTGAAGGACCTACCATATATTTATTGCAAAATTGGACCAAATCAATTTTATAAAATACTAGGACATATTTAATGCATAATTGACAAAATTGTTGGGTGCCAAAAGTTTTGATCCACCTCTCATGAAAAAGACAAATTCCCGCTGATTCAATAGGAAGCGGGTCAAATTTGAACTGCAGCTACCTCGTAGTGTGCTCTTTATTTTTTCCAAAAATCATTTCTAGGTACATAAGTATCTGTTTAATCAGAGAAACACGAAAAAATTCAAGACTCAACCACTAGATAGGAACGGTCATTCCCGCCGTTTTGACCGCATTTTGAAACGGGCATAAAAAATTCAAAAAAATTTGGAAAACCTTCGCATTGTTTCATCATACGTGGTCAAGTTACCAGCAAAAATTATAAACTTGTAATATAGCAATTATTTAAAAAAAAGTGTTATCAGAAATGAGCTATCATGCGTGAAGATTCATGGCTTTCAAGCCAAATGATCAATCTTATGGCCACATTCATGGCATAGTTTGTTCAAATGATCTCATATTGTGCACAAGGGTGCATCTTGGAATTCCAAACAATGTTGACAAAGGGAGTTTTCATTTTCTTTGCACGAAAAATTCATTTTCCATTTTTCGAGTGCCCGAAATGAGGTTTCTTTCTGAAGGACCTACCATATATTTATTGCAAAATTGGACCAAATCAATTTTATAAAATACTAGGACATATTTAATGCAGAATTGACAAAATTGTTGGGTGCCAAAAGTTTTGATCCACCTCTCATGAAAAAGACAAATTCCCGCTGATTCAATAGGAAGCGGGTCAAATTTGAACTGCAGCTACCTCGTAGTTTGCTCTTTATTTTTTCCAAAAATCATTTCCAGGTACATAAGTATCTGTTTAATCAGAGAAACACAAAAAAATTCAAGACTCAACCACTAGCTAGGAACGGTCATTCCCGCCGTTTTGACCGCATTTTGAAACGGGCATAAAAAATTCAAAAAAAATCTAAAAATTGGAAAACCTTCGCATTGTTTCATCATATGTGGCCAAGTTACCAGCAAAAATCATAACATTGTAATATGGCAATTATTTTAAAAAAGTGTTATCAGAAATGAGCTATCATGCGTGAGGATTCATGGCTTTCAAGCCAAATAATCAATCTTATGGCCACATTCATGGCATAGTTTGTTCAAATGATCTCATATTGTGCACAAGGGTGCATCTTGGAATTCCAAACAATGTTGAAAAAGGGAGTTTTCATTTTCTTTGCACTGAAAATTCATTTTCCATTTTCCGAGTGCCGAAATGAGTTTTTTTTGAAGGACCTACCATATATATTTTACAAAACTAGACCAAATCAATTTTATAAAATACTAGGACATATTTAATGCACAATTGACAAAATGGTTGGGTGCCAAAAGTTCTGATCCACCTCTCGTGAAAAAGACAAATTCCCGCCGATTCAATTGGAAGCGGGTCAAATTTGAACTGCAGCTACCTCGTAGTTTGCTCTTTATTTTTTCCAAAAATCATTTCTAGGTACATAAGTATCTATTTAATCAGAGAAACACAAAAAAAATTCCAAGACTCAACCACTAGCTAGGAACGGTCATTCCTGCCGTTTTGACCGCATTTTGAAACGGGCATAAAAAATTCAAAGAAAAAGAAAAAAATTGGAAAACCTTCGCATTGTTTCATCATATGTGGCCAAGTTAC
This sequence comes from Triticum aestivum, assembly GCF_018294505.1. Taxonomy (NCBI): domain Eukaryota; kingdom Viridiplantae; phylum Streptophyta; class Magnoliopsida; order Poales; family Poaceae; genus Triticum; species Triticum aestivum. Next base: position 562,299,005 of record NC_057794.1, read on the forward strand.
CAGCAAAAATTATAAACTTGTAATATAGCAATTATTTTAAAAAAGTGTTCTCAGAAATGAGCTATCATGCGTGAAGATTCATGGCTTTCAAGCCAAATGATCAATCTTATGGCCACATTCATGGCATAGTTTGTTCAAATGATCTCATATTGTGCACAAGGGTGCATCTTGGAATTCCAAACAATGTTGACAAAGGGAGTTTTCATTTTCTTAGCACGGAAAATTCATTTTCCATTTTTTGAGTGCCCGAAATGAGGTTTTTTTCTGAAGGACCTACCATATATTTATTGCAAAATTGGACCAAATCAATTTTATAAAATACTAGGACATATTTAATGCAGAATTGACAAAATTGTTGGGTGCCAAAAGTTTTGATCCACCTCTCATGAAAAAGACAAATTCCCGCTGATTCAATAGGAAGCGGGTTAAATTTGAACTGCAGCTACCTCGTAGTTTGCTCTTTATTTTTTCCAAAAATCATTTCTAGGTACATAAGTATCTGTTTAATCAGAGAAACACGAAAAAATTCAAGACTCAACCACTAGATAGGAACGGTCATTCCCGCCGTTTTGACCGCATTTTGAAACGGGCATAAAAAATTCAAAAAAATTTGGAAAACCTTCGCATTGTTTCATCATACGTGGTCAAGTTACCAGCAAAAATTATAAACTTGTAATATAGCAATTATTTTAAAAAAAAGTGTTATCAGAAATGAGCTATCATGCGTGAAGATTCATGGCTTTCAAGCCAAATGATCAATCTTATGGCCACATTCATGGCATAGTTTGTTCAAATGATCTCATATTGTGCACAAGGGTGCATCTTGGAATTCCAAACAATGTTGACAAAGGGAGTTTTCATTTTCTTTGCACGGAAAATTCATTTTCCATTTTTCGAGTGCCCGAAATGAGGTTTCTTTCTGAAGGACCTACCATATATTTATTGCAAAATTGGACCAAATCAATTTTATAAAATACTAGGACATATTTAATGCAGAATTGACAAAATTGTTGGGTGCCAAAAGTTATGATCCACCTCTCATGAAAAAGACAAATTCCCGCTGATTCAATAGGAAGCGGGTCAAATTTGAACTGCAGCTACCTCGTAGTTTGCTCTTTATTTTTTCCAAAAATCATTTCCAGGTACATAAGTATCTGTTTAATCAGAGAAACACAAAAAAATTCAAGACTCAACCACTAGCTAGGAACGGTCATTCCCGCCGTTTTGACCGCATTTTGAAACGGGCATAAAAAATTCAAAAAAAATCTAAAAATTGGAAAACCTTCGCATTGTTTCATCATATGTGGCCAAGTTACCAGCAAAAATCATAACATTGTAATATGGCAATTATTTTAAAAAAGTGTTATCAGAAATGAGCTATCATGCGTGAGGATTCATGGCTTTCAAGCCAAATGATCAATCTTATGGCCACATTCATGGCATAGTTTGTTCAAATGATCTCATATTGTGCACAAGGGTGCATCTTGGAATTCCAAACAATGTTGAAAAAGGGAGTTTTCATTTTCTTTGCACTGAAAATTCATTTTCCATTTTCCGAGTGCCGAAATGAGTTTTTTTTTGAAGGACCTACCATATATATTTTACAAAACTAGACCAAATCAATTTTATAAAATACTAGGACATATTTAATGCACAATTGACAAAATGGTTGGGTGCCAAAAGTTCTGATCCACCTCTCGTGAAAAAGACAAATTCCCGCCGATTCAATTGGAAGCGGGTCAAATTTGAACTGCAGCTACCTCGTAGTTTGCTCTTTATTTTTTCCAAAAATCATTTCTAGGTACATAAGTATCTATTTAATCAGAGAAACACAAAAAAAATTCCAAGACTCAACCACTAGCTAGGAACGGTCATTCCTGCCGTTTTGACCGCATTTTGAAACGGGCATAAAAAATTCAAAGAAAAAGAAAAAAATTGGAAAACCTTCGCATTGTTTCATCATATGTGGCCAAGTTACCAGCAAAAATTATAAACTTGTAATATAGCAATTATTTTAAAAAAGTGTTCTCAGAAATGAGCTATCATGCGTGAAGATTCATGGCTTTCAAGCCAAATGATCAATCTTATGGCCACATTCATGGCATAGTTTGTTCAAATGATCTCATATTGTGCACAAGGGTGCATCTTGGAATTCCAAACAATGTTGACAAAGGGAGTTTTCATTTTCTTAGCACGGAAAATTCATTTTCCATTTTTTGAGTGCCCGAAATGAGGTTTTTTTCTGAAGGACCTACCATATATTTATTGCAAAATTGGACCAAATCAATTTTCTAAAATACTAGGACATATTTAATGCAGAATTGACAAAATTGTTGGGTGCCAAAAGTTTTGATCCACCTCTCATGAAAAAGACAAATTCCCGCTGATTCAATAGGAAGCGGGTTAAATTTGAACTGCAGCTACCTCGTAGTTTGCTCTTTATTTTTTCCAAAAATCATTTCTAGGTACATAAGTATCTGTTTAATCAGAGAAACACGAAAAAATTCAAGACTCAACCACTAGATAGGAACGGTCATTCCCGCCATTTTGACCGCATTTTGAAACGGGCATAAAAAATTCAAAAAAATTTGGAAAACCTTCGCATTGTTTCATCATACATGGTCAAGTTACCAGCAAAAATTATAAAATTGTAATATAGCAATTATTTAAAAAAAAGTGTTATCAGAAATGAGCTATCATGCGTGAAGATTCATGGCTTTCAAGCCAAATGATCAATCTTATGGCCACATTCATGGCATAGTTTGTTCAAATGATCTCATATTGTGCACAAGGGTGCATCTTGGAATTCCAAACAATGTTGACAAAGGGAGTTTTCATTTTCTTTGCACGGAAAATTCATTTTCCATTTTTCGAGTGCCCGAAATGAGGTTTCTTTCTGAAGGCCCTACCATATATTTATTGCAAAATTGGACCAAATCAATTTTATAAAATACTAGGACATATTTAATGCAGAATTGACAAAATTGTTGGGTGCCAAAAGTTTTGATCCACCTCTCATGAAAAAGACAAATTCCCGCTGATTCAATAGGAAGCGGGTCAAATTTGAACTGCAGCTACCTCGTAGTTTGCTCTTTATTTTTTCCAAAAATCATTTCCAGGTACATAAGTATCTGTTTAATCAGAGAAACACAAAAAAATTCAAGACTCAACCACTAGCTAGGAACGGTCATTCCCGCCGTTTTGACCGCATTTTGAAACGGGCATAAAAAATTCAAAAAAAATCTAAAAATTGGAAAACCTTCGCATTGTTTCATCATATGTGGCCAAGTTACCAGCAAAAATCATAACATTGTAATATGGCAATTATTTTAAAAAAGTGTTATCAGAAATGAGCTATCATGCGTGAGGATTCATGGCTTTCAAGCCAAATGATCAATCTTATGGCCACATTCATGGCATAGTTTGTTCAAATGATCTCATATTGTGCACAAGGGTGCATCTTGGAATTCCAAACAATGTTGAAAAAGGGAGTTTTCATTTTCTTTGCACTGAAAATTCATTTTCCATTTTCCGAGTGCCGAAATGAGTTTTTTTTTGAAGGACCTACCATATATATTTTAGAAAACTAGACCAAATCAATTTTATAAAATACTAGGACATATTTAATGCACAATTGACAAAATGGTTGGGTGCCAAAAGTTCTGATCCACCTCTCGTGAAAAAGACAAATTCCCGCCGATTCAATTGGAAGCGGGTCAAATTTGAACTGCAGCTACCTCGTAGTTTGCTCTTTATTTTTTCCAAAAATCATTTCTAGGTACATAAGTATCTATTTAATCAGAGAAACACAAAAAAAATTCCAAGACTCAACCACTAGCTAGGAACGGTCATTCCTGCCGTTTTGACCGCATTTTGAAACGGGCATAAAAAATTCAAAGAAAAAGAAAAAAATTGGAAAACCTTCGCATTGTTTCATCATATGTGGCCAAGTTACCAGCAAAAATTATAAACTTGTAATATAGCAATTATTTTAAAAAAGTGTTCTCAGAAATGAGCTATCATGCGTGAAGATTCATGGCTTTCAAGCCAAATGATCAATCTTATGGCCACATTCATGGCATAGTTTGTTCAAATGATCTCATATTGTGCACAAGGGTGCATCTTGGAATTCCAAACAATGTTGACAAAGGGAGTTTTCATTTTCTTTGCACGGAAAATTCATTTTCCATTTTTCGAGTGCCCGAAATGAGGTTTCTTTCTGAAGGACCTACCATATATTTATTGCAAAATTGGACCAAATCAATTTTATAAAATACTAGGACATATTTAATGCAGAATTGACAAAATTGTTGGGTGCCAAAAGTTTTGATCCACCTCTCATGAAAAAGACAAATTCCCGCTGATTCAATAGGAAGCGGGTCAAATTTGAACTGCAGCTACCTCGTAGTTTGCTCTTTATTTTTTCCAAAAATCATTTCTAGGTACATAAGTATCTGTTTAATCAGAGAAACACGAAAAAATTCAAGACTCAACCACTAGATAGGAACGGTCATTCCCGCCGTTTTGACCGCATTTTGAAACGGGCATAAAAAATTCAAAAAAAATTGGAAAACCTTCGCATTGTTTCATCATACGTGGTCAAGTTACCAGCAAAAATTATAAACTTGTAATATAGCAATTATTTAAAAAAAAAGTGTTATCAGAAATGAGCTATCATGCGTGAAGAATCATGGCTTTCAAGCCAAATGATCAATCTTATGGCCACATTCATGGCATAGTTTGTTCAAATGATCTCATATTGTGCACAAGGGTGCATCTTGGAATTCCAAACAATGTTGACAAAGGGAGTTTTCATTTTCTTTGCACGGAAAATTCATTTTCCATTTTTCGAGTGCCCGAAATGAGGTTTCTTTCTGAAGGACCTACCATATATTTATTGCAAAATTGGACCAAATCAATTTTATAAAATACTAGGACATATTTAATGCAGAATTGACAAAATTGTTGGGTGCCAAAAGTTTTGATCCACCTCTCATGAAAAAGACTAATTCCCGCTGATTCAATAGGAAGCGGGTCAAATTTGAACTGCAGCTACCTCGTAGTTTGCTCTTTATTTTTTCCAAAAATCATTTACAGGTACATAAGTATCTGTTTAATCAGAGAAACACAAAAAAATTCAAGACTCAACCACTAGCTAGGAACGGTCATTCCCGCCGTTTTGACCGCATTTTGAAACGGGCATAAAAAATTCAAAAAAAATCTAAAAATTGGAAAACCTTCGCATTGTTTCATCATATGTGGCCAAGTTACCAGCAAAAATCATAACATTGTAATATAGCAATTATTTTAAAAAAGTGTTATCAGAAATGAGCTATCATGCGTGAGGATTCATGGCTTTCAAGCCAAATGATCAATCTTATGGCCACATTCATGGCATAGTTTGTTCAAATGATCTCATATTGTGCACAAGGGTGCATCTTGGAATTCCAAACAATGTTGAAAAAGGGAGTTTTCATTTTCTTTGCACTGAAAATTCATTTTCCATTTTCCGAGTGCCGAAATGAGTTTTTTTTTGAAGGACCTACCATATATATTTTAGAAAACTAGACCAAATCAATTTTATAAAATACTAGGACATATTTAATGCACAATTGACAAAATGGTTGGGTGCCAAAAGTTCTGATCCACCTCTCGTGAAAAAGACAAATTCCCGCCGATTCAATTGGAAGCGGGTCAAATTTGAACTGCAGCTACCTCGTAGTTTGCTCTTTATTTTTTCCAAAAATCATTTCTAGGTACATAAGTATCTATTTAATCAGAGAAACACAAAAAAAATTCCAAGACTCAACCACTAGCTAGGAACGGTCATTCCTGCCGTTTTGACCGCATTTTGAAACGGGCATAAAAAATTCAAAGAAAAAGAAAAAAATTGGAAAACCTTCGCATTGTTTCATCATATGTGGCCAAGTTACCAGCAAAAATTATAAACTTGTAATATAGCAATTATTTTAAAAAAGTGTTCTCAGAAATGAGCTATCATGCGTGAAGATTCATGGCTTTCAAGCCAAATGATCAATCTTATGGCCACATTCATGGCATAGTTTGTTCAAATGATCTCATATTGTGCACAAGGGTGCATCTTGGAATTCCAAACAATGTTGACAAAGGGAGTTTTCATTTTCTTTGCACGGAAAATTCATTTTCCATTTTTCGAGTGCCCGAAATGAGGTTTCTTTCTGAAGGACCTACCATATATTTATTGCAAAATTGGACCAAATCAATTTTATAAAATACTAGGACATATTTAATGCAGAATTGACAAAATTGTTGGGTGCCAAAAGTTTTGATCCACCTCTCATGAAAAAGACAAATTCCCGCTGATTCAATAGGAAGCGGGTCAAATTTGAACTGCAGCTACCTCGTAGTTTGCTCTTTATTTTTTCCAAAAATCATTTCTAGGTACATAAGTATCTGTTTAATCAGAGAAACACGAAAAAATTCAAGACTCAACCACTAGATAGGAACGGTCATTCCCGCCGTTTTGACCGCATTTTGAAACGGGCATAAAAAATTCAAAAAAAATTGGAAAACCTTCGCATTGTTTCATCATACGTGGTCAAGTTACCAGCAAAAATTATAAACTTGTAATATAGCAATTATTTAAAAAAAAAGTGTTATCAGAAATGAGCTATCATGCGTGAAGAATCATGGCTTTCAAGCCAAATGATCAATCTTATGGCCACATTCATGGCATAGTTTGTTCAAATGATCTCATATTGTGCACAAGGGTGCATCTTGGAATTCCAAACAATGTTGACAAAGGGAGTTTTCATTTTCTTTGCACGGAAAATTCATTTTCCATTTTTCGAGTGCCCGAAATGAGGTTTCTTTCTGAAGGACCTACCATATATTTATTGCAAAATTGGACCAAATCAATTTTATAAAATACTAGGACATATTTAATGCAGAATTGACAAAATTGTTGGGTGCCAAATGTTTTGATCCACCTCTCATGAAAAAGACAAATTCCCGCTGATTCAATAGGAAGCGGGTCAAATTTGAACTGCAGCTACCTCGTAGTTTGCTCTTTATTTTTTCCAAAAATCATTTACAGGTACATAAGTATCTGTTTAATCAGAGAAACACAAAAAAATTCAAGACTCAACCACTAGCTAGGAACGGTCATTCCCGCCGTTTTGACCGCATTTTGAAACGGGCATAAAAAATTCAAAAAAAATCTAAAAATTGGAAAACCTTCGCTTTGTTTCATCATATGTGGCCAAGTCACCAGCAAAAATTATAAAATTGTAATACGTCAATTATTTTAAAAAAAGTGTTCTTAGAAATGAGCTATCATGCATGAAGATTCATGGCTTTCAAGCCAAATGATCAATCTTATGGCCACATTCATGGCATAGTTTGTTCAAATGATCTCATTTTATGCACAAGGGTGCATCTTGGAATTCCAAACAATGTTGACAAAGGGAGTTTTCATTTTCTTTGCACGGAATATTCATTTTCCATTTTCCGAGTGCCGAAATGAGTTTTTTTTGTGAAGGACCTACCATATATTTTTTACAAAACTGGACCAAATCAATTTTATAAAATACTAGGACATATTTAATGCACAATTGACAAAATGGTTGGGTGCCAAAAGTTTTGATCCACCTCTCGTGAAAAAGACAAATTCCCGCCGATTCAATAGGAAGTGGGTCAAATTTGAACTGCAGCTACCTCGTAGTTTGCTCTTCATTTTTTCCAAAAATCATTTCTAGGTACATAAGTATGTATTTAATCAGAGAAACACGAAAAAAATTCCAAGACTCAACCACTAGCTAGGAACGGTCATTCCCGCCGTTTTGACAGCATTTTGAAACGGGCGTAAAAAATACAAAAAAAATAAAAAAATTGGAAAACCTTCGCATTGTTTCATCATATGTGGCCAAGTTACCAGCAAAAATTATAAACTTGTAGTATAGCAATTATTTTAAAAAAGTGTTCTCAGAAATGAGCTATCATGCGTGAAGATTCATGGCTTTCAAGCCAAATGATCAATCTTATGGCCACATTCATGGCATAGTTTGTTCAAATGATCTCATATTGTGCACAAGGGTGCATCTTGGAATTCCAAACAATGTTGACAAAGGGAGTTTTCATTTTCTTTGCACGGAAAAATTCATTTTCCATTTTTCGAGTGCCCGAAATGAGGTTTTTTTCTGAAGGACCTACCATATATTTATTGCAAAATTGGACCAAATCAATTTTATAAAATACTAGGACATATTTAATGCAGAATTGACAAAATTGTTGGGTGCCAAAAGTTTTGATCCACCTCTCATGAAAAAGACAAATTCCCGCCGATTCAATAGGAAGCGGGTCAAATTTGAACTGCAGCTACCTCGTAGTTTGCTCTTTATTTTTTCCAAAAATCATTTCTAGGTACATAAGTATCTGTTTAATCAGAGAAACACGAAAAAATTCAAGACTCAACCACTAGCTAGGAACGGTCATCCCGCCGTTTTGACCGCATTTTAAAACGGGCATAAAAAATTCAAAAAAATCTAAAAATGGGAAAACCTTCGCATTGTTTCATCATATGTGGCCAAGTTACCAGCAAAAATTATAAAATTGTAATACGGCAATTATTTTAAAAAAGTGTTCTCAGAAATGAGCTATCATGCGTGAAGATTCATGGCTTTCAAGCCAAATGATCAATCTTATGGCCACATTCATGGCATAGTTTGTTCAAATGATCTCATATTGTGCACAAGGGTGCATCTTGGAATTCCAAACAATGTTGAAAAAGGGAGATTTCATTTTCTTTGCACGGAAAATTCATTTTCCATTTTCCGAGTGCCGAAATGAGTTTTTTTTGGGAAGGACCTACCATATATTTTTTACAAAACTGGACCAAATCAATTTTATAAAATACTAGGACATATTTAATGCTCAATTGACAAAATGGTTGGGTGCCAAAAGTTTTCATCCACCTCTCGTGAAAAAGACAAATTCCCACCGATTCAATTGGAAGCGGGTCAAATTTGAACTGTAGCTTCCTCGTTGTTTGCTCTTTATTTTTTCCAAAAATCATTTCTAGGTACATAAGTATCTATTTAATCAGAGAAACACGAAAAAAATTCCAAGACTCAACCACTAGCTAGGAACGTGTTGGGGAACGTTGCAGAAAACAAAAATTTTCCTACTCGTTTCACCAAGATCATCTAGGAGTTCATCTAGGAACGAGTGATTAGATGCATCTACATACCTTTGTAGATCGCGCACGGAAGCGTTCAAAAGAACGGTGATGATGTAGTCGTACTCGACGTGATCCAAATCACCGATGACCAGCGCCGAACGGACGGCACCTCCGCGTTCAACACACGTACGGGACGGGAGACGTCTCCTCCTTCTTGATCCAGCAAGGGGTAAGGAGAGGTTGATGAAGATCCAGCAGCACGACGGCGTGGTGGTGGATGCAGGGCGTCACAGCAGCAGGGCTTCGCCGAGACTACGAGGGAGAGACGTAACGGGGGGAGATGGAGGCGCCAGGGGCTGGTGTGAAATCCCTCCTCTCCCCCCCACTATATATAGGGGTGCCAGGGGGGGCGCCGGCCCTAGTAGATGGCATCTACTAGGGGGGCGGCGGCCAAGGGGAGGTTTCCCTCCCCCCCAAGGCACCTAGGGGTGGCTTCCACCACATGGACTCTTCCATGGTGGAAACCCTAGGCGCATGGGCCTATAGGGGCCGGTGCCCTTGGCCCATCTAGGCCAAGGCGCACCCCCTACAGCCCATGTGGCCCCCCAGGACAGGTGGCCCCACCCGGTGGACCCCCGGGACCCTTCCGGTGGTCCCGGTACAATACCGATAACCCCGAAACTTGTCCCGATGCCCGAAATAACACTTCCTATATATAATTCTTTACCTCCGGACCATTCCGGAACTCCTCGTGACGTCCGGGATCTCATCCGGGACTCCGAACAACATTCGGGTTTCTGCATATACATATCTTCATAACCCTAGCGTCACCGAACCTTAAGTGTGTAGACCCTACGGGTTCGGGAGACAAGCAGACATGACCGAGACGACTCTCCGGTGAATAACCAACAGCGGGATCTGGATACCCATGTTGGCTCCCACATGCTCCACGATGATCTCATCGGATGAACCACGATGTCGAGGATTCAATCAATCCCGTACGCTATTCCCTTTGTCTATCGATATGTTACTTGCCCGAGATTCGATCGTCAGTATCCCAATACCTCGTTCAATCTCGTTACCGGCAAGTCACTTTACTCGTACCGTAATGCATGATCCCGTGACCAGACACTTGGTCACTCTGAGCTCATTATGATGATGCATTACCGAGTGGGCCCAGTGATACCTCTCCGTCATACGGAGTGACAAATCCCAGTCTTGATCCATGTCACCCAACAGACACTTTCGGAGATACCCGTAGTCTACCTTTATAGTCACCCAGTTACGTTGTGACGTTTGGCATACGCAAAGCACTCCTACGGTATCTGGGAGTTACACGATCTCATGGTCTAAGGAAAAGATACTTTGACATTGGAAAACTCTAGCAAACGAACTATACGATCTTGTGCTATGTTTAGGATTGGGTCTTGTCCATCACATCATTCTCCCAATGATGTGATCTCGTTATCAATGACATCCAGTGTCCATAGTCAGGAAACCATGACTATCTGTTGATCAACGAGCTAGTCAACTAGAGGCTCACTAGGGACATGTTGGTGTCTGTTATTCACACATGTATTACGATTTCCGGATAACACAATTATAGCATGAATAAAGACAATTATCATGAACAAGGAAATATAACAATAATGCTTTTATTATTGCCTCTAGGGCATATTTCCAACAGTCTCCCACTTGCACTAGAGTCAATAATCTAGTTACATTGTGATGAATCGAACACCCATGGAATTCTGGTGTTGATCATGTTTTGCTCTAGGGAGAGGTTTAGTCAACGGATCTGCTATATTCAGGTCCGTATGTACTTTACAAATCTCTATGTCTCCATCTTGAACATTTTCACGAATGGAGTTGAAGCGACGCTTGATGTGCCTTGTCTTCTTGTGAAACCTGGGCTCCTTGGCAAGTGCAATAGCTCCAGTGTTGTCACAGAAGAGCTTGATCGGCCCCGACGCATTGGGTATGACTCCTAGGTCGGTGATCAACTCCTTCACCCATATTGCTTCATTTGCTGCCTCCGAGGCTGCCATGTACTCCGCTTCACATGTAGATCCCGCCACGACGCTTTGCTTGCAACTGCACCAGCTTACTGCCCCACCATTCAAAATATACACGTATCCGGTTTGTGACTTAGAGTCATCGAGATCTGTGTCGAAGCTAGCGTCGACGTAACCCTTTACGACGAGCTCTTCGTCACCTCCATAAACGAGAAACATTTCCTTAGTCCTTTTCAGGTACTTCAGGATATTCTTGACCGCTGTCCAGTGTTCCTTGCCGGGATTACTTTGGTACCTACCTACCAAACTGACGGCAAGGTTAACATCAGGTCTGGTACACAGCATGGCATACATTATAGAACCTATGGCTGAGGCAAAGGGGATGACGCTCATCTCTTCTATATCTTCTGCCGTGGTCGGACATTGAGCTGAGCTCAATTTCATACCTTGCAACACAGGCAAGAACCCCTTCTTGGATTGATCCATATTGAACTTCTTCAATATCTTATCAAGGTATGTGCTTTGTGAAAGACCTATGAGGCGTCTCGATCTATCTCTATAGATTTTGATGCCTAATATATAAGCAGCTTCTCCAAGGTCCTTCATTGAAAAACTTTTATTCAAGTAGGCCTTGATGCTGTCCAAGAGTTCTATATCATTTCCCATCAAAAGTATGTCATCTACATATAATATGAGAAATGCTACAGAGCTCCCACTCACTTTCTTGTAAACGCAGGCTTCTCCATAAGTCTGTGTAAACCCAAACGCTTTGATCATCTCATCAAAGCGAATGTTCCAACTCCGAGATGCTTGCACCAACCCATAAATCGAGCGTTGGAGCTTGCACACTTTGTCAGCATTCTTAGGATCGACAAAACCTTCCGGCTGCATCATATACAATTCTTCCTTAAGGAAACCATTAAGGAATGCCGTTTTGACGTCCATTTGCCATATTTCATAATCATAGAATGCGGCAATTGCTAACATGATTCGGACGGACTTCAGCTTCGCTACCGGTGAGAAAGTCTCATCATAGTCAACCCCTTGAACTTGTCGATAACCCTTAGCGACAAGCCGAGCTTTATAGATGGTCACATTACCATCCGCGTCTGTCTTCCTCTTAAAGATCCATTTATTTTCTATGGCTCGCCGCTCAACGGGCAAGTCAGTCAAAGTCCATACTTTGTTTTCATACATGGATCCTATCTCGGATTTCATGGCTTCTAGCCATTTGTCGGAATCCGGGCCCGCCATCGCTTCTTCATAGTTCGAAGGTTCACCGTTGTCTAACAGCATGATTTCCAAGACAGGGTTGCCGTACCACTCTGGTGCGGAACGTGTCCTTGTGGACCTTCGAATTTCAGTAGAGGCTTGATCAGAAGTATCTTGATCATTGTCATTAACTTCCTCTCTAGTCGGTGCAGGCACCTCAGGAACATTTTCTTGAGTTGCGCCATTTTCCGGTTCAAGAGGTAATACTTCATCAAGCTCTACTTTCCTCCCACTTACTTCTTTCGAGAGAAACTCTTTCTCCAGAAAGGACCCATTCTTGGCAACAAAGATCTTGCCTTCGGATCTGAGGTAGAAGGTGTACCCAATAGTTTCTTTTGGGTATCCTATGAAGACGCATTTTTCCGACTTGGGTTCGAGCTTTTCAGGTTGAAGTTTCTTGACATAAGCATCGCATCCCCAAACTTTAAGAAACGACAGCTTAGGTTTCTTCCCAAACCATAATTCATACGGTGTCGTCTCAACGGATTTCGACGGAGCCCTATTTAAAGTGAATGCGGCAGTCTCTAAAGCATAGCCCCAAAAGGAAAGCGGTAAATCGGTAAGAGACATCATAGATCGCACCATATCTAATAGAGTGCGATTACGACGTTCGGACACACCATTACGCTGAGATGTTCCAGGCGGCGTGAGTTGTGAAACTATTCCACATTTTCTTAAGTGTGTGCCAAACTCGTGACTCAAGTATTCTCCTCCACGATCTGATCGTAGAAACTTGATTTTCCTGTCACGTTGATTTTCAACCTCACTCTGAAATTCCTTGAACTTTTCAAAGGTTTCAGACTTGTGTTTCATTAAGTAGATATACCCATACCTACTTAAATCATCAGTGAGGGTGAGAACATAACGATAGCCACCGCGAGCCTCAACACTCATTGGACCGCACACATCAGTATGTATGATTTCCAATAAGTCGGTTGCTCGCTCCATTGTTCCTGAGAACGGAGTCTTGGTCATTTTACCCATAAGGCATGGTTCGCATGTGTCAAATGATTCATAATCAAGAGACTCTAAAAGTCCATCAGCATGGAGCTTCTTCATGCGTTTGACACCTATGTGACCAAGGCGGCAATGCCACAGGTATGTGGGACTATCATTATCAACCTTACTTCTTTTGGTACTCACATTATGAACATGTGTAGCATCACGTTCGAGATTCATAAAGAATAAACCATTCACCATAGGAGCATGACCATAAAACATATCTCTCATAAAAATGGAACAACCATTATTCTCAGATTTAAAAGAGTAGCCATCTCGAATTAAACGAGATCCCGATACAATGTTCATGCTCAAAGCTGGCACTAAATAACAATTATTAAGGTTTAAAACTAATCCCGAAGGGAGATGCAGAGGTAGCGTGCCGACGGCGATCACATTGACCTTGGAACCATTCCCGACGCGCATCGTCACCTCGTCCTTTGCCAGTTTCCGCTTATTCCGCAGCCCCTGCTTTGAGTTACAAATGTGAGCAACTGCACCGGTATCAAATACCCAGGAGCCACTATGGGCACTAGTAAGGTACACATCAATTACATGTATATCACATATACCTTTTGTTTTGCCGGCCTTCTTATCCGCTAAGTACTTAGGGCAGTTCCGCTTCCAGTGACCGCTTCCCTTGCAATAAAAGCACTCAGTCTCGGGCTTGGGTCCATTCTTTGGCTTCTTCCCGGCAGCTTGTTTGCCGGGCGCGGCAACCTCCTTGCCGTCCTTCTTGAAGTTCTTTTTACCCTTGCCTTTCTTGAACTTAGTGGTTTTATTGACCATCAACACTTGATGTTCCTTCCTGACTTCTACCTCTGCTGATTTCAGCATAGCAAATACTTCAGGAATGGTCTTTTCCATCCCCTGCATATTGAAGTTCATCACAAAGCTCTTGTAGCTTGGTGGAAGCGACTGGAGGATTCTGTCAATGACCGCATCATCCGGGAGATTAACTCCCAGCTGAGTCAAGCGGTTATGCAACCCAGACATAGTGAGTATGTGCTCACTGACAGAACTGTTTTCCTCCATCTTACAGCTGAAGAATTTGTCGGAGACTTCATATCTCTCGACCCGGGCATGAGCTTGGAAAACCATTTTCAGCTCTTTGAACATCTCATATGCTCCATGTCTCTCAAAACGCTTTTGGAGCCCCGGCTTTAGGCTGTAAAGCATGCCGCACTGAACGAGGGAGTAGTCATCGGAACGTGCCTGCCAAGCGTTCATAACATCTTGTTCTGCAGGGAGAACGGGTGCGTCACCAAGCGGTGCTTGTAGGACATAATCTTTCTTGGCAGCTATGAGGATGATCCTCAGGTTTCGGACCCAGTCCGTATAGTTGCTGCCATCGTCTTTCAGCTTGGTTTTCTCTAGGAACGCGTTGAAGTTGAGGACTACGTTGGCCATTTGATCTACAAGACATATTGTAAAATATTTAGACTAAGTTCATGATAATTAAGTTCAACCAATCAAAATATTAGTGAACTCCCACTTAGATTAGACATCCCTCTAGTCATCTAAGTATTACATGATCCGAGTTAAACTAGACCGTGTCCGATCATCACGTGAGACGGACTAGTCAACATCGGTGAACATCTTCATGTTGATCGTATCTTCTATACGACTCATGCTCGACCTTTCGGTCTTCTGTGTTCCGAGGCCATGTCTGTACATGCTAGGCTCGTCAAGTCAACCTAAGTGTTTGCATGTGTAAATCTGTCTTACACCCGTTGTATGTGAACGTCTGAATAAAACACCCAATCATCACGTGGTGTTTTGAAACAGCAAACTGTCGCAACGGTGCACAGTTAGGGGGAACACTTCTTGAAATTAGTATGAGGGATCACCTTATTTACTACCGTCGTTCTAAGTAAACAAGATGCAAAACATGATAAACATCACATGCAATCAAATAATAAACGTGACATGATATGGCCATTATCACATAGCTCCTTTGATCTCCATCTTGGGGCTCCATGATCATCTTGTCACCGGCTTGACACCATGATCTCCATCATCATGATCTCCATCATCGTGTCTCCATGAAGTTGCTCGCCAACTATTACTTCTACTACTATGGCTAACGCGTTTAGCAATAAAGTAAAGTAATTTACATGGCGTTTCTTGATGACACGCAGGTCATATAAAAGAATAAAGACAACTCCTATGGCTCCTGCCGGTTGTCATACTCATCGACATGCAAGTCGTGAATCCTATTACAATAGCATGAACATCTCATACATCACATATAGATCATTCATCATTCATCACAACTTTGGCCATATCATATCACAAACCACTTGCTGCAAAAACAAGTTAGACGTCCTCTAATTGTTGTTGCAGGTTTTTTACGTGGCTGAATTAGGGTTCTAGCAAGAACGTCTTCTTACCTACGTTAAAGCCACAACGTGATTTGTCAACTTCTATTTACCCTTCATAAGGACCCTGTTCATCGATTCCGCTCCAACTAAAGTAGGAGAGACAGACACCCGCCAGCCACCTTATGCAACTAGTGCATGTTAGTCGGTGGAACCGGTCTCACGTAAGCGTACGTGTAAGGTTGGTCCGGGCCGCTTCATCCCACAATACCGCTGAAGCAAGAAAGGACTAGTAACGGCAAGAAAGTTGACAAATCTACGCCCACAACAAATTGTGTTCTACTCGCGCAAGAAGAACTACGCATAGACCTAGCTCATGATGCCACTGTTGGGGAACGTTGCAGAAAACAAAAATTTTCCTACTCGTTTCACCAAGATCATCTAGGAGTTCATCTAGCAACGAGTGATTAGATGCATCTACATACCTTTGTAGATCGTGCACGGAAGCGTTCAAAAGAACGGTGATGATGTAGTCGTACTCGACGTGATCCAAATCACCGATGACCAGCGCCGAACGGACGGCACCTCCGCGTTCAACACACGTACGGGACGGGAGACGTCTCCTCCTTCTTGATCCAGCAAGGGGGAAGGAGAGGTTGATGAAGATCCAGCAGCACGACGGCGTGGTGGTGGATGCAGGGCGTCACAGCAGCAGGGCTTCGCCGAGACTACGAGGGAGAGACGTAACGGGGGGAGATGGAGGCGCCAGGGGCTGGTGTGAAATCCCTCCTCTCCCCCCACTATATATAGGGGTGCCAGGGGGGCGCCGGCCCTAGTAGATGGCATCTACTAGGGGGGCGGCGGCCAAGGGGAGGTTTCCCTCCCCCCCAAGGCACCTAGGGGTGGCTTCCACCACATGGACTCTTCCATGGTGGAAACCCTAGGCGCATGGGCCTATAGGGGCTGGTGCCGTTGGCCCATCTAGGCCAAGGCGCACCCCCTACAGCCCATGTGGCCCCCCGGGACAGGTGGCCCCACCCGGTGGACCCCCGGGACCCTTCCGGTGGTCCCGGTACAATACCGATAACCCCGAAACTTGTCCCGATGCCCGAAATAGCACTTCCTATATATAATTCTTTACCTTCGGACCATTCCGGAACTCCTCGTGACGTCCGGGATCTCATCCGGGACTCCGAACAACATTCGGCTTTCTGCATATACATATCTTCATAACCCTAGCGTCACCGAACCTTAAGTGTGTAGACCCTACGGGTTCGGGAGACAAGCAGACATGACCGAGACGACTCTCCGGTCAATAACCAACAGCGGGATCTGGATACCCATGTTGGCTCCCACATGCTCCACGATGATCTCATCGGATGAACCACGATGTCGAGGATTCAATCAATCCCGTACGCTATTCCCTTTGTCTATCGATATGTTACTTGCCTGAGATTCGATCGTCAGTATCCCAATACCTCGTTCAATCTCGTTACCGGCAAGTCACTTTACTCATACCGTAATGCATGATCCCGTGACTAGACACTTGGTCACTCTGAGCTCATTATGATGATGCATTGCCGAGTGGGCCCAGTGATACCTCTCCGTCATACGGAGTGACAAATCCCAGTCTTGATCCATGTCACCCAACAAACACTTTCGGAGATACCCATAGTCTACCTTTATAGTCACCCAGTTACGTTGTGACGTTTGGCATACCCAAAGCACTCCTACGGTATCCGGGAGTTACACGATCTCATGGTCTAAGGAAAAGATACTTTGACATTGGAAAACTCTAGCAAACGAACTATACGATCTTGTGCTATGTTTAGGATTGGGTCTTGTCCATCACATCATTCTCCCAATGATGTGATCTCGTTATCAATGACATCCAGTGTCCATAGTCAGGAAACCATGACTATCTGTTGATCAACGAGCTAGTCAACTAGAGGCTCACTAGGGACATGTTGGTGTCTGTTATTCACACATGTATTACGATTTCCGGATAACACAATTATAGCATGAATAAAGACAATTATCATGAACAAGGAAATATAATAATAATCCTTTTATTATTGCCTCTAGGGCATATTTCCAACAGAACGGTCATTCCTGCCGTTTTGACCGCATTTTGAAACGGGCATAAAAAATTCAAAAATAATAAAAAAATTGGAAAACCTTCGCATTGTTTCATCATATGTGGCCAAGTTACGAGCAAAAATTATAAACTTGTAATATAGCAATTATTTTAAAAAAGTGTTCTCAGAAATGAGCTATCATGCGTGAAGATTCATGGCTTTCAAGCCAAATGATCAATCTTATGGCCACATTCATGGCATAGTTTGTTCAAATGATCTCATATTGTGCACAAGGGTGCATCTTGGAATTCCAAACAATGTCGACAAAGGGAGTTTTCATTTTCTTTGCACGGAAAAAATTCATTTTCCATTTTTCGAGTGCCCGAAATGAGGTTTTTTTGTGAAGGACCTACCATATATTTATTGCAAAATTGGACCAAATCAATTTTATAAAATACTAGGACATATTTAATGCAGAATTGACAAAATTGTTTGGTGCCAAAAGTTTTGATCCACCTCTCATGAAAAAGACAAATTCCCGCCGATTCAATAGGAAGCGGGTCAAATTTGAACTGCAGCTACCTCGTAGTTTGCTCTTTATTTTTTCCAAAAATCATTTCTAGGTACATAAGTATCTATTTAATCAGAGAAACACGAAAAAAATTCCAAGACTCAACCACTAGCTAGGAACGGTCATTCCCGCCGTTTTGAATGCATTTTGAAACGGGCATAAAAAATTCAAAAAAAATAAAAAAATTGGAAAACCTTCGCATTGTTTCATCATATGTGGCCAAGTTACCAGCAAAAATTATAAACTTGTAATATAGCAATTATTTTAAAAAAGTGTTCTCAGAAATGAGCTATCATGCGTGAAGATTCATGGCTTTCAAGCCAAATGATCAATCTTATGGCCACATTCATGGCATAGTTTGTTCAAATGATCTCATATTGTGCACAAGGGTGCATCTTGGAATTCCAAACAATGTTGACAAAGGGAGTTTTCATTTTCTTTGCACGGAAAATTCATTTTCCATTTTTCGAGTGCCCGGAATGAGGTTTTTTTTTCTGAAGGACCTACCATATATTTATTGAAAAATTGGACCAAATCGATTTTATAAAATACGAGGACATATTTAATGCAGAATTGACAAAATTGTTGGGTGCCAAAATTTTTTTTCCACCTCTCATGAAAAAGATAAATTCCCGCCGATTCAATAGGAAGCGGGTCAAATTTGAACTGCAGCTACCTCGTAGTTTGCTCTTTATTTTTTCCAAAAATCATTTCTAGGTACATAAGTATCTGTTTAATCAGAGAAAGACGAAAAAATTCAAGACTCAAGCACTAGCTAGGACCGGTCATTCACGCCGTTTTGACCGCATTTTGAAACGGGCATAAAAAAATCAAAAAAAATAAAAAAAATTGGAAAACCTTCGCATTGTTTCATCATATGTGGCCAAGTTACCAGCAAAAATTATAAACTTGTAATACGTCAATTATTTTAAAAAAGTGTTCTCAGAAATGAGCTATCATGCGTGAATATTCATGGCTTTCAAGCCAAATGATCAATCTTATGGCCACATTCATGGCATAGTTTGTTCAAATGATCTCATATTGTGCACAAGGGTGCATCTTGGAATTCCAAACAATGTCGACAAAGGGAGTTTTCATTTTCTTTGCACGGAAAATTCATTTTCCATTTTCCGAGTGCCCGAAATGAGTTTTTTTTGTGAAGGACCTACCATATATTTTTTACAAAACTGGACCAAATCAATTTTATAAAATACTAGGACATATTTAATGCACAATTGACAAAATTGCTGGGTGCCAAAAGTTTTGATCCACCTCTCGTGAAAAAGACAAATTACCGCCGATTCAATAGGAAGCGGGTCAAATTTGAACTGCAGCTACCTCGTAGTTTGCTCTTTATTTTTTCCAAAAATCATTTCTAGGTACATAAGTATCTGTTTAAACAAAGAAACACGAAAAAATTCAAGACTCAACCACTAGCTAGGAACGGTCATTCCCGCTGTTTTGACTGCATTTTGAAACGGGCATAAAAAATTCAACAAGAAATAAAAAAATTGGAAAACCTTCGCATTGTTTCATCATATGTGGCCAAGTTACCAGCAAAAATTATAAACTTGTAATATGTCAATTATTTTAAAAAAGTGTTCTCAGAAACTAGCTATCATGCTAGAAGATTCATGACTTTAAAGCCAAATGATCAATCTTATGGCCACATTCATGGCATAGTTTGTTCAAATGATCTCATATTGTGCACAAGGGTGCATCTTGGAATTCCAAACAATGTTGACAAAGGGAGTTTTCATTTTCTTTGCACGGAAAATTCATTTTCCATTTTCCGAGTGCCGAAATGAGTTTTTTTGTGATGGACCTACCATATATTTTTCACAAAACTAGACCAAATCAATTTTATAAAATACTAGGACATATTTAATGCACAATTGACAAAATTGTTGGGTGCATAAAGTTTTGATCCACCTCTCGTGAAAGAGACAAATTCCCGCCGATTCAATAGGAAGCGGGTCAAATTTGAACTGCAGCTACCTCGTAGTTTGCTCTTTATTTTTTCCAAAAATCATTTCTAGGTACATAAGTATCTATTTAATCAGAGAAACACGAAAAAAATTCCAAGACTCAACCACTAGCTAGGAAAGGTCATTCCCGCTGTTTTGACCGCATTTTGAAACGGGCATAAAAAATTAAAAAAAAATAAAAAAATTGGAAAACCTTCGCATTGTTTCATCATATGTGGCCAAGTTACCAGCAAAAATTATAAACTTGTAATACGTCAATTATTTTAAAAAAAGTGTTCTCAGAAATGAGCTATCATGCGTGGAGATTCATGGCTTTCAAGCCAAATGATCAATCTTATGGCCACATTCATGGCATAGTTTGTTCAAATGATCTCATATTGTGCACAAGGGTGCATCTTGGAATTCCAAACAATGTTGACAAAGGGAGTTTTCATTTTCTTTGCACGGTAAAAATTCATTTTCCATTTTTCGAGTGCCCGAAATGAGGTTTTTTTGTGAAGGACCTACCATATATTTATTGCAAAATTGGACCAAATCAATTTTATAAAATACTAGGACATATTTAATGCAGAATTGACAAAATTGTTTGGTGCCAAAAGTTTTGATCCACCTCTCATGAAAAAGACAAATTCCCGCCGATTCAATAGGAAGCGGGTCAAATTTGAACTGCAGCTACCTCGTAGTTTGCTCTTTATTTTTTCCAAAAATCATTTCTAGGTACATAAGTATCTATTTAATCAGAGAAACATGAAAAAAATTCCAAGACTCAACCACTAGCTAGGAACGGTCATTCCCGCCGTTTTGAATGCATTTTGAAACGGGCATAAAAAATTCAAAAAAAATAAAAAAATTGGAAAACCTTCGCATTGTTTCATCATATGTGGCCAAGTTACCAGCAAAAATTATAAACTTGTAATATAGCAATTATTTTAAAAAAGTGTTCTCAGAAATGAGCTATCATGCGTGAAGATTCATGGCTTTCAAGCCAAATGATCAATCTTATGGCCACATTCATGGCATAGTTTGTTCAAATGATCTCATATTGTGCACAAGGGTGCATCTTGGAATTCCAAACAATGTTGACAAAGGGAGTTTTCTTTTTCTTTGCACGGAAAAAATTCATTTTCCATTTTTCGAGTGCCCGAAATGAGGTTTTTTTGTGAAGGACCTACCATATATTTATTGCAAAATTGGACCAAATCAATTTTATAAAATACTAGGACATATTTAATGCAGAATTGACAAAATTGTTTGGTGCCAAAAGTTTTGATCCACCTCTCATGAAAAAGACAAATTCCCGCCGATTCAATAGGAAGCGGGTCATATTTGAACTGCAGCTACCTCGTAGTTTGCTCTTTATTTTTTCCAAAAATCATTTCTAGGTACATAAGTATCTATTTAATCAGAGAAACACGAAAAAATTCCAAGACTCACCCACTAGCTAGGAACGGTCATTCCCGCCGTTTTGCGTGCATTTTCAAACGGGCATAAAAAATTCAAAAAAAAAAAAATTGGAAAACCTTCGCATTGTTTCATCATATGTGGCCAAGTTACCAGCAAAAATGATAAACTTGTAATATAGCAATTATTTTAAAAAAGTGTTCTCAGAAATGAGCTATCATGCGTGAATATTCATGGCTTTTCAAGCCAAATGATCAATCTTATGGCCACATTCATGGCATAGTTTGTTCAAATGATCTCATATTGTGCACAAGGGTGCATCTTGGAATTCCAAACAATGTTGACAAAGGGAGTTTTCATTTTCTTTGCACGGAAAATTCATTTTCCATTTTTCGAGTGCCCGAAATGAGGTTTTTTTCTGAAGGACCTACCATATATTTATTGCAAAATTGGACCAAATCGATTTTATAAAATACTAGGACATATTTAATGCAGAATTGACAAAATTGTTGGGTGCCAAAACTTTTGATCCACCTCTCATGAAAAAGATAAATTCCCGCCGATTCAATAGGAAGCGGGTCAAATTTGAACTGCAGCTACCTCGTAGTTTGCTCTTTATTTTTTCCAAAAATCATTTCTAGGTACATAAGTATCTGTTTAATAAGAGAAAGACGAAAAAATTCAAGACTCAAGCACTAGCTAGGAATGGTCATTCCCGCCGTTTTGACCGCATTTTGAAACGGGCATAAAAAAATCAAAAAAAATAAAAAAATTGGAAAACCTTCGCATTGTTTCATCATATGTGGCCAAGTTACCAACAAAAATTATAAACTTGTAATACGTCAATTATTTTAAAAAATTGTTCTCAGAAATGAGCTATCATGCGTGAATATTCATGGCTTTCAAGCCAAATGATCAATCTTATGGCCACATTCATGGCATAGTTTGTTCAAATGATCTCATATTGTGCACAAGGGTGCATCTTGGAATTCCAAACAATGTCGACAAAGGGAGTTTTCATTTTCTTTGCACGGAAAATTCATTTTCCATTTTCCGAGTGCCCGAAATGAGTTTTTTTTGTGAAGGACCTACCATATATATTTTACAAAACTAGACCAAATCAATTTTATAAAATACTAGGACATATTTAATGCACAATTGACAAAATGGTTGGGTGCCAAAATTTTTGATCCACCTCTCGTGAAAAAGACAAATTCCCGCCGATTCAATAGGAAGCGGGTCAAATTTGAACTGCAGCTACCTCGTAGTTTGCTCTTTATTTTTTCCAAAAATCATTTCTAGGTACATAAGTATCTGTTTAAACAAAGAAACAAATTCAAGACTCAACCACTAGCTAGGAACGGTCATTCCCGCTGTTTTGACCGCATTTTGAAACGGGCATAAAAAATTCAACAAGAAATAAAAAAATTGGAAAACCTTCGCATTGTTTCATCATATGTGGCCAAGTTACCAGCAAAAATTATAAACTTGTAATATGTCAATTATTTTAAAAAAGTGTTCTCAGAAACTAGCTATCATGCCAGAAGATTCATGACTTTAAAGCCAAATGATCAATCTTATGGCCACATTCATGGCATAGTTTGTTCAAATGATCTCATATTGTGCACAAGGGTGCATCTTGGAATTCCAAACAATGTTGACAAAGGGAGTTTTCATTTTCTTTGCACGGAAAATTCATTTTCCATTTTCCGAGTGCCGAAATGAGTTTTTTTGTGAAGGACCTACCATATATTTTTTACAAAACTAGACCAAATCAATTTTATAAAATACTAGGACATATTTAATGCACAATTGACAAAATTGTTGGGTGCATAAAGTTTTGATCCACCTCTCGTGAAAGAGACAAATTCCCGCTGATTCAATAGGAAGCGGGTCAAATTTGAACTGCAGCTACCTCGTAGTTTGCTCTTTATTTTTTCCAAAAATCATTTCTAGGTACATAAGTATCTATTTAATCAGAGAAACACGAAAAAAATTCCAAGACTCAACCACTAGCTAGGAACGGTCATTCCCGCTGTTTTGACCGCATTTTGAAACGGGCATAAAAAATTAAAAAAAATAAAAAAATGGAAAACCTTCGCATTGTTTCATCATATGTGGCCAAGTTACCAGCAAAAATTATAAACTTGTAATACGTCAATTATTTTAAAAAAGTGTTCTCAGAAATGAGCTATCATGCGTGGAGATTCATGGCTTTCAAGCCAAATGATCAATCTTATGGCCACATTCATGGCATAGTTTGTTCAAATGATCTCATATTGTGCACAAGCGTGCATCTTGGAATTCCAAACAATGTTGACAAAGGGAGTTTTCATTTTCTTTGCACGGAAAATTCATTTTCCATTTTTCGAGTGCCCGAAATGAGGTTTCTTTCTAAAGGACCTACCATATATTTATTGCAAAATTGGACCAAATCAATTTTATAAAATACTAGCACATATTTAATGCACAATTGACAAAATTGTGGGGTGCCAAAAGTTTTGATCCACCTCTCATGAAAAAGACAAATTCCCGCCGATTCAATAGGAAGCGGGTCAAATTTGAACTGCAGCTACCTCGTAGTTTGCTCTTTATTTTTTCCAAAAATCATTTCTAGGTACATAAGTATCTGTTTAATCAGAGAAACACGAAAAAATTCAAAACTCAACCACTAGCTAGGAACGGTCATTCCCGCCGTTTTGACTGCATTTTGAAACGGGCATAAAAAATTCAAAAAAATCTAAAAATTGGAAAACCTTCGCATTGTTTCATCATATGTGGCCAAGTTACCAGCAAAAATTATAAAATTGTAATACATCAATTATTTTAAAAAAAGTGTTCTCAGAAATGAGCTATCATGCGTGAAGATTCATGGCTTTTCAAGCCAAATGATCAACCTTATGACCACATTCATGGCATAGTTTGTACAAATGATCTCATATTGTGCACAAGGGTGCATCTTGGAATTCCAAACAATGTTGACAAAGGGAGTTTTCATTTTCTTTGCACGGAAAATTCATTTTCCATTTTCCGAGTGCCCGAAATGAGTTTTTTTTGTGAAGGACCTACCATATATTTTTTACAAAACTGGATCAAATCAATTTTATAAAATACTAGGACATATTTAATGCACAATTGACAAAATGGTTGGGTGCCAAAAGTTTTGATCCACCTCTCGTGAAAAAGACAAATTCCCGCCGATTCAATAGGAAGCGGGTCAAATTTGAACTGCAGCTACCTCGTAGTTTGCTCTTTATTTTTTCCAAAAATCATTTCTCGGTACATAAGTATCTATTTAATCAGAGAAACACGAAAAAATTCCAAGACTCAACCACTAGGTAGGAACGGTCCTTCCCGTTGTTTTGACCGCATTTTGAAACGGGCATAAAAAATTCAAAAAAAAATAAAAAATTGGAAAACCTTCGGATTGTTTCATCATATGTGGCCAAGTTACCAGCAAAAATTATAAACTTGTAATATAGCAATTATTTTAAAAAAGTGTTCTCAGAAATGAGCTATCATGCGTGAAGATTCATGGCTTTCAAGCCAAATGATCAATCTTATGGCCACATTCATGGCATAGTTTGTTCAAATGATCTCATATTGTGCACAAGGGTGCATCTTGGAATTCCAAACAATGTTGACAAAGGGAGTTTTCATTTTCTTTGCACAGAAAATTCATTTTCCATTTTTCGAGTGCCCGAAATGAGGTTTTTTTCTGAAGGACCTACCATATATTTATTGCAAAATTGGACCAAATCAATTTTATAAAATACTAGGACATATTTAATGCAGAATTGACAAAAATGTTGGGTGCCAAAAGTTTTGATCCACCTCTCATGAAAAAGACAAATTCCCGCCGATTCAATAGGAAGCGGGTCAAATTTGAACTGCAGCTACCTCGTAGTTTGTTCTTTATTTTTTCCAAAAATCATTTCTATGAACATAAGTATCTGTTTAATCAGAGAAACACGAAAAAAATTCCAAGACTCAACCACTAGCTAGGAACGGTCATTCCCGCCGTTTTGACCGCATTTTGAAACGGGCATAAAAAATTCAAAAAAAAAATCTAAAAATTGGAAAACATTCGCATTGTTTCATCATATGTGGCCAAGTTACCAGCAAGAATTATAAAAGTTTAATACATCAATTATTTTAAAAAAAGTGTTCTCAGAAATGAGCTATCATGCGTGAAGATTCATGGCTTTCCAAGCCAAATGATCAACCTTATGGCCACATTCATGGCATAATTTGTTCAAATGATATCATATTGTGCACAAGGGTGCGTCTTGGAATTCCAAACAATGTTGACAAAGGGATTTTTCATTTTCTTTTCACGGAAAATTCATTTTCCATTTTCCGAGTGCCCGAAATGAGGTTTCTTTTTGAAGGACCTACTTTATATTTTTTACAAAACTGGACCAAATCAATTTTATAAAATACTAGGACATATTTAATGCACAATTGACAAAATGGTTGGGTGCCAAAAGTTTTGATCCACCTCTCGTGAAAAAGACAAATTCCCGCCGATTCAATAGGAAGCGGGTCAAATTTGAACTGCAGCTACCTCATAGTTTGCTCTTTATTTTTTCCAAAAATCATTTCTAGGTACATAAGTATCTGTTTAATCAGAGAAAGACGAAAAAATTCAAGACTCAAGCACTAGCTAGGAACGGTCATTCCTGCCGTTTTGACCGCATTTTGAAATGGGCATAAAAAATTCAAAAAAAAATAAAAAAATTGGAAAACCTTCGCATTGTTTCATCATATGTGGCCAAGTTACCAGCAAAAATTATAAACTTGTAATACGTCAATTATTTTAAAAAAGTGTTCTCAGAAATGAGCTATCATGCGTGAATATTCATGGCTTTCAAGCCAAATGATCAATCTTATGGCCACATTCATGGCATAGTTTGTTCAAATGATCTCATATTGTGCACAAGGGTGCATCTTGGAATTCCAAACAATGTTGAAAAAGGGAGATTTCATTTTCTTTGCACGGAAAATTCATTTTCCATTTTCCGAGTGCCGAAATGAGTTTCTTTTGTGAAGGACCTACCATATATTTTTTTACAAAACTGGACCAAATCAATTTTATAAAATACTAGGACATATTTAATGCACAATTGACAAAATTGTTGGGTGCCAAAAGTTTTGATCCACCTCTCGTGAAAAAGACAAATTCCCGCCGATTCAATAGGAAGCGGGTCAAATTTGAACTGCAGCTACCTCGTAGTTTGCTCTTTATTTTTTCCAAAAAATCATTTCTAGGTACATAAGTATCTGTTTAATAAAAGAAACACGAAAAAATTCAAGACTCAACCACTAGCTAGGAACGGTCATTCCCGCTGTTTTGACCGCATTTTGAAACGGGCATAAAAAATTCAACAAGAAAAAAAAATTGGAAAACCTTCGCATTGTTTCATCATATGTGGCCAAGTTACCAGCAAAAATTATAAACTTGTAATATAGCAATTATTTTAAAAAAGTGTTCTCAGAATTGAGCTATCATGCGTGAAGATTCATGGCTTTCAAGCCAAATGATCAATCTTATGGCCACATTCATGGCATAGTTTGTTCAAATGATCTCATATTGTGCACAAGGGTGCATCTTGGAATTCCAAACAATGTTGACAAAGGGAGTTTTCATTTTCTTTGCACGGAAAATTCATTTTCCATTTTTCGAGTGCCCGAAATGAGGTTTTTTTCTGAAGGACCTACCATATATTTATTGCAAAATTGGACCAAATCAATTTTATAAAATACTAGGACATATTTAATGCACAATTGACAAAATGGTTGGGTGCCAAAAGTTTTGATCCACCTCTCGTGAAAAAGACAAATTCCCGCCGATTCAATAGGAAGCGGGTCAAATTTGAACTGCAGCTACCTCGTAGTTTGCTCTTTATTTTTTCCAAAAATCATTTCTAGGTATATAAGTATCTGTTTAATCAGAGAAACACGAAAAAATTCCAAGACTCAACCACTAGGTAGGAACGGTCCTTCCCGCCGTTTTGACCGCATTTTGAAACGGGCATAAAATATTCAAAAAAAATCAAAAAATTGGAAAACCTTCGCATTGTTTCATCATATGTGGCCAAGTTACCAGCAAAAATTATAAACTTGTAATACGTCAATTATTTTAAAAAAGTGTTCTCAGAAATGAGCTATCATGCGTGAAGATTCATGGCTTTCAAGCCAAATGATCAATCTTATGGCCACATTCATGGCATAGTTTGTTCAAATGATCTCATATTGTGCACAAGCGTGCATCTTGGAATTCCAAACAATGTTGACAAAGGGAGTTTTCATTTTCTTTGCACGGAAAATTCATTTTCCATTTTTCGAGTGCCCGAAATGAGGTTTCTTTCTAAAGGACCTACCATATATTTATTGCAAAATTGGACCAAATCAATTTTATAAAATACTAGGACATAT
Organism: Triticum aestivum; assembly: GCF_018294505.1. Lineage (NCBI taxonomy): Eukaryota > Viridiplantae > Streptophyta > Magnoliopsida > Poales > Poaceae > Triticum > Triticum aestivum. Next base: position 562,327,245 of record NC_057794.1, read on the forward strand.
TTAATGCACAATTGACAAAATTGTGGGGTGCCAAAAGTTTTGATCCACCTCTCATGAAAAAGACAAATTCCCGCCGATTCAATAGGAAGCGGGTCAAATTTGAACTGCACCTACCTCGTAGTTTGCTCTTTATTTTTTCCAAAAATCATTTCTAGGTACATAAGTATCTGTTTAATCAGAGAAACACGAAAAAATTCAAAACTCAACCACTAGCTAGGAACGGTCATTCCCGCCGTTTTGACCGCATTTTGAAACGTGCATAAAAAATTCAAAAAAATCTAAAAATTGGAAAACCTTCGCATTGTTTCATCATATGTGGCCAAGTTACCAGCAAAAATTATAAAATTGTAATACATCAATTATTTTAAAAAAAGTGTTCTCAGAAATGAGCTATCATGCGTGAAGATTCATGGCTTTTCAAGCCAAATGATCAACCTTATGACCACATTCATGGCATAGTTTGTACAAATGATCTCATATTGTGCACAAGGGTGCATCTTGGAATTCCAAACAATGTTGACAAAGGGAGTTTTCATTTTCTTTGCACGGAAAATTCATTTTCCATTTTCCGAGTGCCCGAAATGAGTTTTTTTTGTGAAGGACCTACCATATATTTTTTACAAAACTGGACCAAATCAATTTTATAAAATACTAGGACATATTTAATGCACAATTGACAAAATGGTTGGGTGCCAAAAGTTTTGATCCACCTCTCGTGAAAAAGACAAATTCCCGCCGATTCAATAGGAAGCGGGTCAAATTTGAACTGCAGCTACCTCATAGTTTGCTCTTTATTTTTTCCAAACATCATTTCTCGGTACATAAGTATCTATTTAATCAGAGAAACACGAAAAAATTCCAAGACTCAACCACTAGGTAGGAACGGTCCTTCCCGTCGTTTTGACCGCATTTTGAAACGGGCATAAAAAATTCAAAAAAAAAATAAAAAAATTGGAAAACCTTCGCATTGTTTCATCATATGTGGCCAAGTTACTAGAAAAAATTATAAACTTGTAATATAGCAATTATTTTAAAAAAGTGTTCTCAGAAATGAGCTATCATGCGTGAAGATTCATGGCTTTCAAGCCAAATGATCAATCTTATGGCCACATTCATGGCATAGTTTGTTCAAATGATCTCATATTGTGCACAAGGGTGCATCTTGGAATTCCAAACAATGTTGAAAAAGGGAGTTTTCATTTTCTTTGCACAGAAAATTCATTTTCCATTTTTCGAGTGCCCGAAATGAGGTTTTTTTTCTGAAGGACCTACCATATATTTATTGCAAAATTGGACCAAATCAATTTTATAAAATACTAGGACATATTTAATGCAGAATTGACAAAAATGTTGGGTGCCAAAAGTTTTGATCCACCTCTCATGAAAAAGACAAATTCCCGCCGATTCAATAGGAAGCGGGTCAAATTTGAACTGCAGCTACCTCGTAGTTTGCTCTTTATTTTTTTCCAAAAATCATTTCTATGTACATAAGTATCTGTTTAATCAGAGAAACACGAAAAAAATTCCAAGACTCAACCACTAGCTAGGAACGGTCATTCCCGCCGTTTTGACCGCATTTTGAAACGGGCATAAAAAATTCAAAAAAAATCTAAAAATTGGAAAACCTTCGCATTGTTTCATCATATGTGGCCAAGTTACCAGCAAAAATTATAAAATTTTAATACATCAATTATTTTAAAAAAAGTGTTCTCAGAAATGAGCTATCATGCGTGAAGATTCATGGCTTTCCAAGCCAAATGATCAACCTTATGGCCACATTCATGGCATAGTTTGTTCAAATGATCTCATATTGTGCACAAGGGTGCGTCTTGGAATTCCAAACAATGTTGACAAAGGGATTTTTCATTTTCTTTTCACGGAAAATTCATTTTCCATTTTCCGAGTGCCCGAAATGAGGTTTCTTTCTAAAGGACCTACCATATATTTTTTACAAAACTGGACCAAATCAATTTTATAAAATACTAGGAAATATTTAATGCACAATTGACAAAATGGTTGGGTGCCAAGAGTTTTTATCCACCTCTCATGAAAAAGACAAATTCCCGCCGATTCAATAGGAAGCGGGTCAAATTTGAACTGCAGCTACCTCGTAGTTTGCTCTTTACTTTTTCCAAAAATCATTTCTAGGTACATAAGTATCTGTTTAATCAGAGAAAGACGAAAAAATTCAAGACTCAAGCACTAGCTAGGAACGGTCATTCCCGCCATTTTGACCGCATTTTGAAACGGGCATAAAAAATTCAAAAAAAAATAAAAAAATTGGAAAACCTTCGCATTGTTTCATCATATGTGGCCAAGTTACCAGCAAAAATTATAAACTTGTAATACGTCAATTATTTTTAAAAAGTGTTCTCAGAAATGAGCTATCATGCGTGAATATTCATGGCTTTCAAGCCAAATGATCAATCTTATGGCCACATTCATGGCATAGTTTGTTCAAATGATCTCAAATTGTGCACAAGGGTGCATCTTGGAATTCCAAACAATGATGACAAAGGGAGTTTTCATTTTCTTTGCACGGAAAATTCATTTTCCATTTTCCGAGTGACCGAAATGAGTTTTTTTTGTGAAGGACCTACCATATATTTTTTACAAAACTGGACCAAATCAATTTTATAAAATACTAGGACATATTTAATGCACAATTGACAAAATTGTTGGGTGCCAAAAGTTTTGATCCACCTCTCGTGAAAAAGACAAATTCCCGCCGATTCAATACGAAGCGGGTCAAATTTGAACTGCAGCTACCTCGTAGTTTGCTCTTTATTTTTTCCAAAAATCATTTCTAGGTACATAAGTATCTGTTTAATCAAAGAAACACGAAAAAATTCAAGAATCAACCACTAGCTAGGAACGGTCATTCCCGCTGTTTTGACCGCATTTTGAAACGGGCATAAAAAATTCAACAAGAAATAAAAAAATTGGAAAACCTTCGCATTGTTTCATCATATGTGGCCAAGTTACCAGCAAAAATTATAAACTTGTAATATAGCAATTATTTTAAAAAAGTGTTCTCAGAATTGAGCTATCATGCGTGAAGATTCATGGCTTTCAAGCCAAATGATCAATCTTATGGCCACATTCATGGCATAGTTTGTTCAAATGATCTCATATTGTGCACAAGGGTGCATCTTGGAATTCCAAACAATGTTGACAAAGGGAGTTTTCATTTTCTTTGCACGGAAAATTCATTTTCCATTTTTCGAGTGCCCGAAATGAGGTTTTTTTCTGAAGGACCTACCATATATTTATTGCAAAATTGGACCAAATCAATTTTATAAAATACTAGGACATATTTAATGCACAATTGACAAAATTGTTGGGTGCCAAAAGTTTTGATCCACCTCTCGTGAAAAAGACAAATTCCCGCTGATTCAATAGGAAGCGGGTCAAATTTGAACTGCAGCTACCTCGTAGTTTGCTCTTTATTTTTTCCAAAAATCATTTCAAGGTACATAAGTATCTGTTTAATCAGAGAAACACGAAAAAATTCCAAGACTCAACCACTAGGTAGGAACGGTCCTTCCCGCCGTTTTGACCGCATTTTGAAACGGGCATAAAATATTCAAAAAAAATCAAAAAATTGGAAAACCTTCGCATTGTTTCATCATATGTGGCCAAGTTACCGGCAAAAATTATAAACTTGTAATATAGCAATTATTTTAAAAAAGTGTTCTCAGAAATGAGCTATCATGCGTGAAGATTCATGGCTTTCAAGCCAAATGATCAATCTTATGGCCACATTCATGGCATAGTTTGTTCAAATGATCTCATATTGTGCACAAGGGTGCATCTTGGAATTCCAAACAATATTGACAAAGGGAGTTTTCATTTTCTTTTCACGGAAAATACATTTTCCATTTTTCGAGGGCCCGAAATGAGGTTTTTTTCTGAAGGACCTACCATATATTTATTGCAAAACTGGACCAAATCAATTTTATAAAATACTAGGACATATTTAATGCAGAATTGACAAAATTGTTGGGTGCCAAAAGTTTTGATCCACCTCTCATGAAAAAGACAAATTCCCGCCGATTCAATAGGAAGCGGGTCAAATTTGAACTGCAGCTACCTCATAGTTTGCTCTTTATTTTTTCCAAAAATCATTTCTAGGTACATAAGTATCTGTTTAATCAGAGAAACACGAAAAAAATTCCAAGACTCAACCACTAGCTAGGAACGGTCATTCCCGCCGTTTTGACCGCATTTTGAAACGGGCATAAAAAATTGAAAAAAAATAAAAAAATTGGAAAACCTTCGCATTGTTTCATCATATGTGGCCAAGTTACCAGCAAAAATTATAAACTTGTAATACGGCAATTATTTTAAAAAAGTGTTCTCAGAAATAAGCTAGCATGCGTGAATATTCATGGCTTTAGCCAAATGATCAATCTTATGGCCACATTCATGGCATAGTTTGTTCAAATGATCTCATATTATGCACAAGGGCGTGTCTTGGAATTCCAAACAATGTTGACAAAGGGTGTTTTCATTTTCTTTGCACGGAAAATTCATTTTCCATTTTCCGAGTGCCCGAAATGAGTTTTTTTTTGTGAAGGACCTACCATATATTTTTTACAAAACTGGACCAAATCAATTTTATAAAATACTAGGACATATTTAATGCACAATTGACAAAATTGTTGGGTGCCAAAAGTTTTGATCCACCTCTCGTGAAAAAGACAAATTCTCGCCGATTCAATAGGAAGCGGGTCAAATTTGAACTGCAGCTACCTCGTAGTTTCCTCTTTATTTTTTCCAAAAATCATTTCTTGGTACATAAGTATCTGTTTAATCAAAGAAACACGAAAAAATTCAAGACTCAACCACTAGCTAGGAACGGTCATTCCCGCTGTTTTGACCGCATTTTGCAACGGGCATAAAAAATTCAACAAGAAATAAAAAAATTGGAAAACCTTCGCATTGTTTCATCATATGTGGCCAAGTTACCAGCAAAAATTATAAACTTGTAATATAGCAATTATTTTAAAATAGTGTTCTCAGAATTGAGCTATCATGCGTGAAGATTCATGGCTTTCAAGCCAAATGATCAATCTTATGGCCACATTCATGGCATAGTTTGTTCAAATGTTCTCATATTGTGCACAAGGGTGCATCTTGTAATTCCAAACAATGTTGACAAAGGGAGTTTTCATTTTCTTTGCACGGAAAATTCATTTTCCATTTTTCGAGTGCCCGAAATGAGGTTTTTTTCTGAAGGACCTACCATATATTTATTGCAAAATTGGACCAAATCAATTTTATAAAATACTAGGACATATTTAATGCACAATTGACAAAATGGTTGGGTGCCAAAAGTTTTGATCCACCTCTCGTGAAAAAGACAAATTCCCGCCGATTCAATAGGAAGCGGGTCAAATTTGAACTGCAGCTACCTCGTAGTTTGCTCTTTATTTTTTCCAAAAATCATTTCTAGGTACATAAGTATCTGTTTAATCAGAGAAACACGAAAAAAATTCCAAGACTCAACCACTAGGTAGGAACGGTCCTTCCCGCCATTTTGACCGCATTTTGAAACGAGCATAAAATATTCAAAAAAAAATCAAAAAATTGGAAAACCTTCGCATTGTTTCATCATATGTGGCCAAGTTACCAGCAAAAATTATAAACTTGTAATACGTCAATTATTTTAAAAAAGTGTTCTCAGAAATGAGCTATCATGCGTGGAGATTCATGGCTTTCAAGCCAAATGATCAATCTTATGGCCACATTCATGGCATAGTTTGTTCAAATGTTCTCATATTGTGCACAAGCGTGCATCTTGGAATTCCAAACAATGTTGACAAAGGGAGTTTTCATTTTCTTTGCACGGAAAATTCATTTTTCATTTTTCGAGTGCCCGAAATGAGGTTTCTTTCTAAAGGACCTACCATATATTTATTGCAAAATTGGACCAAATCAATTTTATAAAATACTAGGACATATTTAATGCACAATTGACAAAATTGTGGGGTGCCAAAAGTTTTGATCCACCTCTCATGAAAAAGACAAATTCCCGCCGATTCAATAGGAAGCGGGTCAAATTTGAACTGCAGCTACCTCGTAGTTTGCTCTTTATTTTTTCCAAAAATCATTTCTAGGTACATAAGTATCTGTTTAATCAGAGAAACACGAAAAAATTCAAAACTCAACCACTAGCTAGGAACGGTCATTCCCGCCGTTTTGACCGCATTTTGAAACGGGCATAAAAAATTCAAAAAAATCTAAAAATTGGAAAACCTTCGCATTGTTTCATCATATGTGGCCAAGTTACCAGCAAAAATTATAAACTTGTAATATAGCAATTATTTTAAAAAAGTGTTCTCAGAAATGAGCTATCATGCGTGAAGATTCATGGCTTTCAAGCCAAATGATCAATCTTATGGCCACATTCATGGCATAGTTTGTTCAAATGATCTCATATTGTGCACAAGGGTGCATCTTGGAATTCCAAACAATGTTGACAAAGGGAGTTTTCATTTTCTTTGCACAGAAAATTCATTTTCCATTTTTCGAGTGCCCGAAATGAGGTTTTTTTCTGAAGGACCTACCATATATTTATTGCAAAATTGGACCAAATCAATTTTATAAAATACAAGGACATATTTAATGCAGAATTGACAAAAATGTTGGGTGCCAAAAGTTTTGATCCACCTCTCATGAAAAAGATAAATTCCCGCTGATTCAATAGGAAGCGGGTCAAATTTGAACTGCAGCTACCTCGTAGTTTGCTCTTTATTTTTTCCAAAAATCATTTCTATGTACATAAGTATCTGTTTAATCAGAGAAACACGAAAAAAATTCCAAGACTCAACCACTAGCTAGGAACGGTCATTCCCGCCGTTTTGACCGCATTTTGAAACGGGCATAAAAAATTCAAAAAAAATCTAAAAATTGGAAAACCTTCGCATTGTTTCATCATATGTGGCCAACTTACCAGCAAAAATTATAAAATTTTAATACATCAATTATTTTAAAAAAAGTGTTCTCAGAAATGAGCTATCATGCGTGAAGATTCATGGCTTTCCAAGCCAAATGATCAACCTTATGGCCACATTCATGGCATAGTTTGTTCAAATGATCTCATATTGTGCACAAGGGTGCGTCTTGGAATTCCAAACAATGTTGACAAAGGGATTTTTCATTTTCTTTTCACGGAAAATTCATTTTCCATTTTCCGAGTGCCCGAAATGAGGTTTCTTTCTGAAGGACCTACCATATATTTTTACAAAACTGGACCAAATCAATTTTATAAAATACTAGGACATATTTAATGCACAATTGACAAAATGGTTGGGTGCCAAAAGTTTTGATCCACCTCTCGTGAAAAAGACAAATTCCCGCCGATTCAATAGGAAGCGGGTCAAATTTGAACTGCAGCTACCTCGTAGTTTGCTCTTTATTTTTTCCAAAAATCATTTCTAGGTACATAAGTATCTGTTTAATCAGAGAAAGACGAAAAAATTCAAGACTCAAGCACTAGCTAGGAACGGTCATTCCCGCTGTTTTGACCGCATTTTGAAACGGGCATAAAAAATTCAACAAGAAATAAAAAAATTGGAAAACCTTCGCATTGTTTCATCATATGTGGCCAAGTTATCAGCAAAAATTATAAACTTGTAATATAGCAATTATTTTAAAAAAGTGTTCTCAGAATTGAGCTATCATGCGTGAAGATTCATGGCTTTCAAGCCAAATGATCAATCTTATGGCCACATTCATGGCATAGTTTGTTCAAATGATCTCATATTGTGCACAAGGGTGCATCTTGGAATTCCAAACAATGTTGACAAAGGGAGTTTTCATTTTCTTTGCATGGAAAATTCATTTTCCATTTTTCGAGTGCCCGAAATGAGGTTTTTTTCTGAAGGACCTACCATATATTTATTGCAAAATTGGACCAAATCAATTTTATAAAATACTAGGACATATTTAATGCACAATTGACAAAATGGTTGGGTGCCAAAAGTTTTGATCCACCTCTCGTGAAAAAGACAAATTCCCGCCGATTGAATAGGAAGCGGGTCAAATTTGAACTGCAGCTACCTCGGAGTTTGCTCTTTATTTTTTCCAAAAATCATTTCTAGGTACATAAGTATCTGTTTAATCAAAGAAACATGAAAAAATTCAAGACTCAACCACTAGCTAGGAACGGTCATTCCCGCTGTTTTGACCGCATTTTGAAACGGGCATAAAAAATTCAACAAGAAATAAAAAAATTGGAAAACCTTCGCATTGTTTCATCATATGTGGCCAAGTTACCAGCAAAAATTATAAACTTGTAATATAGCAATTATTTCAAAAAAGTGTTCTCAGAATTGAGCTATCATGCGTGAAGATTCATGGCTTTCAAGCCAAATGATCAATCTTATGGCCACATTCATGGCATAGTTTGTTCAAATGATCTCATATTGTGCACAAGGGTGCATCTTGGAATTCCAAACAATGTTGACAAAGGGAGTTTTCATTTTCTTTTCACGAAAAATTCATTTTCCATTTTTCGAGTGCCCGAAATGAGGTTTTGTTCTGAAGGACCTACCATATATTTATTGCAAAATTGGACCAAATCAATTTTATAAAATACTAGGACATATTTAATGCAGAATTGACAAAAATGTTGGGTGCCAAAAGTTTTGATCCACCTCTCATGAAAAAGACAAATTCCCGCCGATTCAATAGGAAGCGGGTCAAATTTGAACTGCAGCTACCTCGTAGTTTGCTCTTTATTTTTTCCAAAAATCTTTTCTATGTACATAAGTATCTGTTTAATCAGAGAAACACGAAAAAAATTCCAAGACTCAACCACTAGCTAGGAACGGTCATTCCCGCCGTTTTGACCGCATTTTGAAACGGGCATAAAAAATTCAAAAAAAATCTAAAAATTGGAAAACCTTCGCATTGTTTCATCATATGTGGCCAAGTTACCAGCAAAAATTATAAAATTTTAATACATCAATTATTTAAAAAAAAGTATTCTCAGAAATGAGCTATCATGCGTGAAGATTCATGGCTTTCCAAGCCAAATGATCAACCTTATGGCCACATTCATGGCATAGTTTGTTCAAATGATCTCATATTGTGCACAAGGGTGCGTCTTGGAATTCCAAACAATGTTGACAAAGGGATTTTTCATTTTCTTTTCACGGAAAATTCATTTTCCATTTTCCGAGTGCCCGAAATGAGGTTTCTTTCTGAAGGACCTACCATATATTTTTACAAAACTGGACCAAATCAATTTTATCAAATACTAGGACATATTTAATGCACAATTGACAAAATGGTTGGGTGCCAAAAGTTTTGATCCACCTCTCGTGAAAAAGACAAATTCCCGCCAATTCAATAGGAAGCGGGTCAAATTTGAACTGTAGCTACCTCGTAGTTTGCTCTTTATTTTTTCCAAAAATAATTTCTAGGTACATAAGTATCTGTTTAATCAGAGAAAGACGAAAAAATTCAAGACTCAAGCACTAGCTAGGAACGGTCATTCCCGCCGTTTTGACCGCATTTTGAAACGAGCATAACAAATTCAAAAAAAAAAATAAAAAAATTGGAAAACCTTCGCATTGTTTCATCATATGTGGCCAAGTTACCAGCAAAAATTATAAACTTGTAATACGTCAATTATTTTAAAAAAGTGTTCTCAGAAATGAGCTATCATGCGCGAATATTCATGGCTTTCAAGCCAAATGATCAATCTTATGGCCACATTCATGGCATAGTTTGTTCAAATGATCTCATATTGTGCACAAGGGTGCGTCTTGGAATTCCAAACAATGTTGACAAAGGGGTTTTTCATTTTCTTTTCACGAAAATTCATTTTCCATTTTCCGAGTGCCCGAAATGAGGTTTCTTTCTGAAGGACCTACCATATATTTTTACAAAACTGGACCAAATCAATTTTATAAAATACTAGGACATATTTAATGCACAATTCACAAAATGGTTGGGTGCCAAAAGTTTTGATCCACCTCTCGTGAAAAAGACAAATTCCCGCCGATTCAATAGGAAGCGGGTCAAATTTGAACTGCAGCTACCTCGTAGTTTGCTCTTTATTTTTTCCAAAAATCATTTCTAGGTACATAAGTATCTGTTTAATCAGAGAAAGACGAAAAAATTCAAGACTCAAGCACTAGCTAGGGACGGTCATTCCCGCCGTTTTGACCGCATTTTGAAACGGGCATAAAAAATTCAAAAAAAAAATAAAAAAATTGGAAAACCTTCGCATTGTTTCATCATATGTGGCCAAGTTACCAGCAAAAATTATAAACTTGTAATACGTCAATTATTTTAAAAAAGTGTTCTCAGAAATGAGCTATCATGCGTGAATATTCATGGCTTTCAAGCCAAATGATCAATCTTATGGCCACATTCATGGCATAGTTTGTTCAAATGATCTCATATTGTGCACAAGGGTGCATCTTGGAATTCCGCACAATGTTGACAAAGGGAGTTTTCATTTTCTTTGCACGGAAAATTCATTTTCCATTTTCCGAGTGCCCGAAATGAGTTTTTTTTGTGAAGGACCTACCATATATTTTTTACAAAACTGGACCAAATCAATTTTATAAAATACTAGGACATATTTAATGCACAATTGACAAAATTGTTGGGTGCCAAAAGTTTTGATCCACCTCTCGTGAAAAAGACAAATTCCCGCCGATTCAATATGAAGCTGGTCAAATTTGAACTGCAGCTACCTCGTAGTTTGCTCTTTATTTTTTCCAAAAATCATTTCTAGGTACATAAGTATCTGTTTAATCAAAGAAACACGAAAAAATTCAAGACTCAACCACTAGCTAGGAACGGTCATTCCCGCTGTTTTGACCGCATTTTGAAACGGGCATAAAAAATTCAACAAGAAATAAAAAAATTGGAAAACCTTCGCATTGTTTCATCATATGTGGCCAAGTTACCAGCAAAAATTATAAACTTGTAATATAGCAATTATTTTAAAAAAGTGTTCTCAGAAATGAGCTATCATGCGTGAAGATTCATGGCTTTCAAGCCAAATGATCAATCTTATGGCCACATTCATGGCATAGTTTGTTCAAATGATCTCATATTGTGCACAAGGGTGCATCTTGGAATTCCAAACAATGTTGACAAAGGGAGTTTTCATTTTCTTTGCAGGGAAAATTCATTTTCCATTTTTCGACTGCCCGAAATGAGGGTTTTTTCTGAAGGACCTACCATATATTTATTGCAAAATTGGACCAAATCAATTTTATAAAATACTAGGACATATTTAATGCACAATTGACAAAATGGTTGGGTGCCAAAAGTTTTGATCTACCTCTCGTGAAAAAGACAAATTCCCGCCGATTCAATAGGAAGCGGGTCAAATTTGAACTGCAGCTACCTCAGAGTTTGCTCTTTATTTTTTCCAAAAATCATTTCTAGGTACATAAGTATCTGTTTAATCAAAGAAACACGAAAAAATTCAAGACTCAACCACTAGCTAGGAACGGTCATTCCCGCTGTTTTGACCGCATTTTGAAACGGGCATAAAAAATTCAACAAGAAATAAAAAATTTGAAAACCTTCGCATTGTTTCATCATATGTGGCCAAGTTACCAGCAAAAATTATAAACTTGTAATATAGCAATTATTTTAAAAAAGTGTTCTCAGAATTGAGCTATCATGCGTGAAGATTCATGGCTTTCAAGCCAAATGATCAATCTTATGGCCACATTCATGGCATAGTTTGTTCAAATGATCTCATATTGTGCACAAGGGTGCATCTTGGAATTCCAAACAATGTTGACAAAGGGAGTTTTCATTTTCTTTTCACGGAAAATTCATTTTCCATTTTTCGAGTGCCCGAAATGAGGTTTTGTTCTGAAGGACCTACCATATATTTATTGCAAAATTGGACCAAATCAATTTTATAAAATACTAGGACATATTTAACGCAGAATTGACAAAATTGTTGGGTGCCAAAAGTTTTGATCCACCTCTCGTGAAAAAGACAAATTCTCGCCGATTCAATAGGAAGTGGGTCAAATTTGAACTGCAGCTACCTCGTAGTTTGCTCTTTATTTTTTCCAAAAATCATTTCTAGGTACATAAGTATCTGTTTAATCAGAGAAACACGAAAAAATTCCAAGACTCAACCACAAGGTAGGAACGGTCCTTCCCGCCGTTTTGACCGCATTTTGAAACGGGCATAAAATATTCAAAAAAATCAAAAAATTGGAAAACCTTCGCATTGTTTCATCATATGTAGCCAAGTTACCAGCAAAAATTATAAACTTGTAATATAGCAATTATTTTAAAAAAGTGTTCTCAGAAATGAGCTATCATGCGTGAAGATTCATGGCTTTCAAGCCAAATGATCAATCTTATGGCCACATTCATGGCATAGTTTGTTCATATGATCTCATATTGTGCACAAGGGTGCATCTTGGAATTCCAAACAATGTTGACAAAGGGAGTTTTCATTTTCTTTTCACGGAAAATACATTTTCCATTTTTCGAGTGCCCGAAATGAGGTTTTTTTCTGAAGGACCTAGCATATATTTATTGCAAAACTGGACTAAATCAATTTTATAAAATACTAGGACATATTTAATGCAGAATTGACAAAATTGTTGGGTGCCAAAAGTTTTGATCCACCTCTCATGAAAAAGACAAATTCCTGCCGATTCAATAGGAAGCGGGTCAAATTTGAACTGCAGCTACCTCATAGCTTGCTCTTTATTTTTTCCAAAAATCATTTCTAGGTACATAAGTATCTGTTTAATCAGAGAAACACGAAAAAAAATCCAAGACTCAACCACTAGCTAGGAACGGTCATTCCCGCCGTTTTGACCGCATTTTGAAACGGGCATAAAAAATTGAAAAAAAATAAAAAAATTGGAAAACCTTCGCATTGTTTCATCATATGTGGACAAGTTACCAGCAAAAATTATAAACTTGTAATACGTCAATTATTTTCAAAAAGTGTTCTCAGAAATAAGCTAGCATGCCTGAATATTCATGGCTTTCAAGCCAAATGATCAATCTTATGGCCACATTCATGGCATAGTTTGTTCAAATGATCTCATATTGTGCACAAGGGTGCATCTTGGAATTCCGAACAATGTTGACAAAGGGAGTTTTCATTTTCTTTTCACGGAAAATTCATTTTCCATTTCTCGAGTGCGCGAAATGAGGTTTTTTTCTGAAGGACCTACCATATATTTTTTACAAAACTGGACCAAATCAATTTTATAAAATACTAGGACATATTTAATGCACAATTGACAAAATTGTTGGGTGCCAAAAGTGTTGATCCACCTCTCGTGAAAAAGACAAATTCCCGCCGATTCAATATGAAGCGGGTCAAATTTGAACTGCAGCTACCTCGTAGTTTGCTCTTTATTTTTTCCAAAAATCATTTCTAGGTACATAAGTATCTGTTTAATCAAAGAAACACGAAAAAATTCAAGACTCAACCACTAGCTAGGAACGGTCATTCCCGCTGTTTTGACCGCATTTTGAAACGGGCATAAAAAATTCAACAAGAAATAAAAAAATTGGAAAACCTTCGCATTGTTTCATCATATGTGGCCAAGTTACCAGCAAAAATTATAAACTTGTAATATAGCAATTATTTTAAAAAAGTGTTCTCAGAAATGAGCTATCATGCCTGAAGATTCATGGCTTTCAAGCCAAATGATCAATCTTATGGCCACATTCATGGCATAGTTTGTTCAAATGATCTCATATTGTGCACAAGGGTGCATCTTGGAATTCCAAACAATGTTGACAAAGGGAGTTTTCATTTTCTTTGCAGGGAAAATTCATTTTCCATTTTTCGACTGCCCGAAATGAGGGTTTTTTCTGAAGGACCTACCATATATTTATTGCAAAATTGGACCAAATCAATTTTATAAAATACTAGGACATATTTAATGCACAATTGACAAAATGGTTGGGTGCCAAAAGTTTTGATCTACCTCTCGTGAAAAAGACAAATTCCCGCCGATTCAATAGGAAGCGGGTCAAATTTGAACTGCAGCTACCTCGGAGTTTGCTCTTTATTTTTTCCAAAAATCATTTCTAGGTACATAAGTATCTGTTTAATCAAAGAAACACGAAAAAATTCAAGACTCAACCACTAGCTAGGAACGGTCATTCCCGCTGTTTTGACCGCATTTTGAAACGGGCATAAAAAATTCAACAAGAAATAAAAAAATTTGAAAACCTTCGCATTGTTTCATCATATGTGGCCAAGTTACCAGCAAAAATTATAAACTTGTAATATAGCAATTATTTTAAAAAAGTGTTCTCAGAATTGAGCTATCATGCGTGAAGATTCATGGCTTTCAAGCCAAATGATCAATCTTATGGCCACATTCATGGCATAGTTTGTTCAAATGATCTCATATTGTGCACAAGGGTGCATCTTGGAATTCCAAACAATGTTGACAAAGGGAGTTTTCATTTTCTTTTCACGGAAAATTCATTTTCCATTTTTCGAGTGCCCGAAATGAGGTTTTGTTCTGAAGGACCTACCATATATTTATTGCAAAATTGGACCAAATCAATTTTATAAAATACTAGGACATATTTAACGCAGAATTGACAAAATTGTTGGGTGCCAAAAGTTTTGATCCACCTCTCGTGAAAAAGACAAATTCCCGCCGATTCAATAGGAAGTGGGTCAAATTTGAACTGCAGCTACCTCGTAGTTTGCTCTTTATTTTTTCCAAAAATCATTTCTAGGTACATAAGTATCTGTTTAATCAGAGAAACACGAAAAAATTCCAAGACTCAACCACAAGGTAGGAACGGTCCTTCCCGCCGTTTTGACCGCATTTTGAAACGGGCATAAAATATTCAAAAAAATCAAAAAATTGGAAAACCTTCGCATTGTTTCATCATATGTAGCCAAGTTACCAGCAAAAATTATAAACTTGTAATATAGCAATTATTTTAAAAAAGTGTTCTCAGAAATGAGCTATCATGCGTGAAGATTCATGGCTTTCAAGCCAAATGATCAATCTTATGGCCACATTCATGGCATAGTTTGTTCATATGATCTCATATTGTGCACAAGGGTGCATCTTGGAATTCCAAACAATGTTGACAAAGGGAGTTTTCATTTTCTTTTCACGGAAAATACATTTTCCATTTTTCGAGTGCCCGAAATGAGGTTTTTTTCTGAAGGACCTACCATATATTTATTGCAAAACTGGACTAAATCAATTTTATAAAATACTAGGACATATTTAATGCAGAATTGACAAAATTGTTGGGTGCCAAAAGTTTTGATCCACCTCTCATGAAAAAGACAAATTCCTGCCGATTCAATAGGAAGCGGGTCAAATTTGAACTGCAGCTACCTCATAGCTTGCTCTTTATTTTTTCCAAAAATCATTTCTAGGTACATAAGTATCTGTTTAATCAGAGAAACACGAAAAAAAATCCAAGACTCAACCACTAGCTAGGAACGGTCATTCCCGCCGTTTTGACCGCATTTTGAAACGGGCATAAAAAATTGAAAAAAAATAAAAAAATTGGAAAACCTTCGCATTGTTTCATCATATGTGGACAAGTTACCAGCAAAAATTATAAACTTGTAATACGTCAATTATTTTCAAAAAGTGTTCTCAGAAATAAGCTAGCATGCCTGAATATTCATGGCTTTCAAGCCAAATGATCAATCTTATGGCCACATTCATGGCATAGTTTGTTCAAATGATCTCATATTGTGCACAAGGGTGCATCTTGGAATTCCGAACAATGTTGACAAAGGGAGTTTTCATTTTCTTTTCACGGAAAATTCATTTTCCATTTCTCGAGTGCGCGAAATGAGGTTTTTTTCTGAAGGACCTACCATATATTTATTGCAAAATTGGACCAAATCAATTTTATAAAATACTAGGACATATTTAATGCAGAATTGACAAAATTGTTGGGTGCCAAAAGTGTTGATCCACCTCTCATGAAAAAGACAATTTCCCGCCGATTCAATAGGAAGCGGGTCAAATTTGAACTGCAGCTACCTCGTAGTTTGCTCTTTATTTTTTCCAAAAATCATTTCTAGGTACATAAGTATCTGTTTAATCAGAGAAACACGAAAAAAATTCAAGACTCAACCACTAGCTAGGAACGGTCATTCCCGCCGTTTTGACCGCATTTTGAAACGGGCATAAAAAATTCAAAAAAAATCTAAAAATTGGAAAACCTTCGCATTGTTTCATCATATGTGGCCAAGTTACCAGCAAAAATTATAAAATTGTAATACATCAATTATTTTAAAAAAGTGTTCTCAGAAACAAGCTATCATGCCTGAAGATTCATGGCTTTCAAGCCAAATGATCAATCTTATGGCCACATTCATGGCATAGTTTGTTCAAATGATCTCATATTGTGCACAAGGGTGCATCTTGGAATTCCAAACAATGTTGACAAAGGGAGTTTTCATTTTCTTTGCACGGAAAATTCATTTTCCATTTTTCGAGTGCCCGAAATGAGGTTTTTTTCTGAAGGACCTACCATATATTTATTGCAAAATTGGACCAAATCAATTTTATAAAATACTAGGACATATTTAATGCAGAATTGACAAAATTGTTTGGTGCCAAAAGTGTTGATCCACCTCTCATGAAAAAGACAATTTCCCGCCGATTCAATAGGAAGCGGGTTAAATTTGAACTGCAGCTACCTCGTAGTTTGCTCTTTATTTTTTCCAAAAATCATTTCTAGGTACATAAGTATCTGTTTAATCAGAGAAACACGAAAAAAATTCAAGACTCAACCACTAGCTAGGAACGGTCATTCCCGCCGTTTTGACCGCATTTTGAAACGGGCATAAAAAATTCAAAAAAAATCTAAAAATCGGAAAACCTTCGCATTGTTTCATCATATGTGGCCAAGTTACCAGCAAAAATTATAAAATTGTAATACGTCAATTATTTTCAAAAAGTGTTCTCAGAAACAAGCTATCATGCCTGAAGATTCATGGCTTTCAAGCCAAATGATCAATCTTATGGCCACATTCATGGCATAGTTTGTTCAAATGATCTCATATATTGCACAAGGGTGCATCTTGGAATTCCAAACAATGTTGACAAAGGGAGTTTTCATTTTCTTTTCACGGAAAATTCATTTTCCATTTCTCGAGTGCGCGAAATGAGGTTTTTTTCTGAAGGACCTACCATATATTTATTGCAAAATTGGACCAAATCAATTTTATAAAATACTAGGACATATTTAATGCAGAATTGACAAAATTGTTGGGTGCCAAAAGTGTTGATCCACCTCTCATGAAAAAGACAATTTCCCGCCGATTCAATAGGAAGCGGGTCAAATTTGAACTGCAGCTACCTCGTAGTTTGCTCTTTATTTTTTCCAAAAATCTTTTCTAGGTACATAAGTATCTGTTTAATCAGAGAAACACGAAAAAATTTCAAGACTCAACCACTAGCTAGGAACGGTCATTCCCGCCGTTTTGACCGCATTTTGAAACGGGCATAAAAAATTCAAAAAAAAATCTAAAAATTGGAAAACCTTCGCATTGTTTCATCATATGTGGCCAAGTTACCAGCAAAAATTATAAAATTGTAATACATCAATTATTTTAAAAAAGTGTTCTCAGAAACAAGCTATCATGCCTGAAGATTCATGGCTTTCAAGCCAAATGATCAATCTTATGGCCACATTCATGGCATAGTTTGTTCAAATGATCTCATATTGTGCACAAGGGTGCATCTTGGAATTCCAAACAATGTTGACAAAGGGAGTTTTCATTTTCTTTGCACGGAAAATTCATTTTCCATTTTTCGAGTGCCCGAAATGAGGTTTTTTTCTGAAGGACCTACCATATATTTATTGCAAAATTGGACCAAATCAATTTTATAAAATACTAGGACATATTTAATGCAGAATTGACAAAATTGTTGGGTGCCAAAAGTGTTGATCCACCTCTCATGAAAAAGACAATTTCCCGCCGATTCAATAGGAAGCGGGTTAAATTTGAACTGCAGCTACCTCGTAGTTTGCTCTTTATTTTTTCCAAAAATCATTTCTAGGTACATAAGTATCTGTTTAATCAGAGAAACACGAAAAAAATTCAAGACTCAACCACTAGCTAGGAACGGTCATTCCGGCCGTTTAGACCGCATTTTGAAACGGGCATAAAAAATTCAAAAAAAATCTAAAAATCGGAAAACCTTCGCATTGTTTCATCATATGTGGCCAAGTTGCCAGCAAAAATTATAAAATTGTAATACATCAATTATTTTAAAAAAGTGTTCTCAGAAACAAGCTATCATGCCTGAAGATTCATGGCTTTCAAGCCAAATGATCAATCTTATGGCTACATTCATGGCATAGTTTGTTCAAATGATCTCATATTGTGCACAAGGGTGCATCTTGGAATTCCAAACAATGTTGACAAAGGGAGTTTTCATTTTCTTTTCACGGAAAATTCATTTTCCATTTCTCGAGTGCGCGAAATGAGGTTTTTTTCTGAAGGACCTACCATATATTTATTGCAAAATTGGACCAAATAAATTTTATAAAATACTAGGACATATTTAATGCAGAATTGACAAAATTGTTGGGTGCCAAAAGTGTTGATCCACCTCTCATGAAAAAGACAATTTCCCGCCGATTCAATAGGAAGCGGGTCAAATTTGAACTGCAGCTACCTCGTAGTTTGCTCTTTATTTTTTCCAAAAATCATTTCTAGGTACATAAGTATATGTTTAATCAGAGAAACATGAAAAAAATTCAAGACTCAACCACTAGCTAGGAACGGTCATTCCCGCCGTTTTGACCGCATTTTGAAACGGGCATAAAAAATTCAAAAAAATCTAAAAATTGGAAAACCTTCGCATTGTTTCATCATATGTGGCCAAGTTACCAGCAAAAATTATAAAATTGTAATACGTCAATTATTTTAAAAAAGTGTTCTCAGAAACAAGCTATCATGCCTGAAGATTCATGGCTTTCAAGCCAAATGATCAATCTTATGGCCACATTCATGGCATAGTTTGTTCAAATGATCTCATATTGTGCACAAGGGTGCATCTTGGAATTCCAAACAATGTTGACAAAGGGAGTTTTCATTTTCTTTTCACGGAAAATTCATTTTCCATTTCTCGAGTGCCCGAAATGAGGTTTTTTTCTGAAGGA
Source organism: Triticum aestivum (assembly GCF_018294505.1). NCBI lineage: Eukaryota > Viridiplantae > Streptophyta > Magnoliopsida > Poales > Poaceae > Triticum > Triticum aestivum. The sequence goes on from NC_057794.1 coordinate 562,346,394, forward strand.
CCTACCATATATTTATTGCAAAATTGGACCAAATCAATTTTATAAAATACTAGGACATATTTAATGCAGAATTGACAAAATTGTTGGGAGCCAAAAGTGTTGATCCACCTCTCATGAAAAAGACAATTTCCCGCCGATTCAATAGGAAGCGGGTCAAATTTGAACTGCAGCTACCTCGTAGTTTGCTCTTTATTTTTTCCAAAAATCATTTCTAGGTACATAAGTATCTGTTTAATCAGAGAAACACGAAAAAAATTCAAGACTCAACCACTAGCTAGGAACGGTCATTCCCGCCGTTTTGACCGCATTTTGAAACGGGCATAAAAAATTCAAAAAAATCTAAAAATCGGAAAACCTTCGCATTGTTTCATCATATGTGGCCAAGTTACCAGCAAAAATTATAAAATTGTAATACGTCAATTATTTTAAAAAAGTGTTCTCAGAAACAAGCTATCATGCCTGAAGATTCATGGCTTTCAAGCCAAATGATCAATCTTATGGCCACATTCATGGCATAGTTTGTTCAAATGATCCCATATTGTGCACAAGGGTGCATCTTGGAATTCCAAACAATGTTGACAAAGGGAGTTTTCATTTTCTTTTCACGGAAAATTCATTTTCCATTTTTCGAGTGCCCGAAATGAGGTTTTTTTCTGAAGGACCTACCATATATTTATTGCAAAATTGGACCAAATCAATTTTATAAAATACTAGGACATATTTAATGCAGAATTGACAAAATTGTTGGGTGCCAAAAGTGTTGATCCACCTCTCATGAAAAAGACAATTTCCCGCCGATTCAATAGGAAGCGGGTCAAATTTGAACTGCAGCTACCTCGTAGTTTGCTCTTTATTTTTTCCAAAAATCATTTCTAGGTACATAAGTATCTGTTTAATCAGAGAAACACGAAAAAAATTCAAGACTCAACCACTAGCTAGGAACGGTCATTCCCGCCGTTTTGACCGCATCTTGAAACGGGCATAAAAAATTCAAAAAAAATCTAAAAATTGGAAAACCTTCGCATTGTTTCATCATATGTGGCCAAGTTACCAGCAAAAAATATAGAATTGTAATACGTCAATTATTTTAAAAAAGTGTTCTCAGAAACAAGCTATCATGCCTGAAGATTCATGGCTTTCAAGCCAAATGATCAATCTTATGGCCACATTCATGGCATAGTTTGTTCAAATGATCTCATATTGTGCACAAGGGTGCATCTTGGAATTCCAAACAATGTTGACAAAGGGAGTTTTCATTATCTTTGCATGGAAAATTCATTTTCCATTTTTCGAGTGCCCGAAATGAGGTTTTTTTCTGAAGGACCTACCATATATTTATTGCAAAATTGGACCAAATCAATTTTATAAAATACTAGGACATATTTAATGCAGAATTGAAAAAATTGTTGGGTGCCAAAAGTGTTGATCCACCTCTCATGAAAAAGACAATTTCCCGCCGATTCAATAGGAAGCGGGTCAAATTTGAACTGCAGCTACCTCGTAGTTTGCTCTTTATTTTTTCCAAAAATCATTTCTAGGTACATAAGTATCTGTTTAATCAGAGAAACACGAAAAAAATTCAAGACTCAACCACTAGCTAGGAACGGTCATTCCCGCCGTTTTGACCGCATCTTGAAACGGGCATAAAAAATTCAAAAAAAATCTAAAAATTGGAAAACCTTCGCATTGTTTCATCATATGTGGCCAAGTTACCAGCAAAAAATATAAAATTGTAATACGTCAATTATTTTAAAAAAGTGTTCTCAGAAACAAGCTATCATGCCTGAAGATTCATGGCTTTCAAGCCAAATGATCAATCTTATGGCCACATTCATGGCATAGTTTGTTCAAATGATCTCATATTGTGCACAAGGGTGCATCTTGGAATTCCAAACAATGTTGACAAAGGGAGGTTTCATTTTCTTTGCACGGAAAATTCATTTTCCATTTTTCGAGTGCCCGAAATGAGGTTTTTTTCTGAAGGACCTACCATATATTTATTGCAAAATTGGACCAAATCAATTTTATAAAATACTAGGACATATTTAATGCAGAATTGACAAAATTTTTGGGTGCCAAAAGTGTTGATCCACCTCTCATGAAAAAGACAATTTCCCGCCGATTCAATAGGAAGCGGGTCAAATTTGAACAGCAGCTACCTCGTAGTTTGCTCTTTATTTTTTCCAAAAATCATTTCTAGGTACATAAGTATCTGTTTAATCAGAGAAACACGAAAAAAATTCAAGACTCAACCACTAGCTAGGAACGGTCATTCCCGCCGTTTTGACCGCATTTTGAAACGGGCATAAAAAATTCAAAAAAAATCTAAAAATTGGAAAACCTTCGCATTGTTTCATCATATGTGGCCAAGTTACCAGCAAAAATTATAAAATTGTAATACGTCAATTATTTTTAAAAAGTGTTCTCAAAAACAAGCTATCATGCCTGAAGATTCATGGCTTTCAAGCCAAATGATCAATCTTATGGCCACATTCATGGCATAGTTTGTTCAAATGATCTCATATTGTGCACAAGGGTGCATCTTGGAATTCCAAACAATGTTGACAAAGGGAGTTTTCATTTTCTTTTCACGGAAAATTCATTTTCCATTTCTCGAGTGCGCGAAATGAGGTTTTTTTCTGAAGGACCTACCATATATTTATTGCAAAATTGGACCAAATCAATTTTATAAAATACTAGGACATATTTAATGCAGAATTGACAAAATTGTTGGGTGCCAAAAGTGTTGATCCACCTCTCATGAAAAAGACAATTTCCCGCCGATTCAATAGGAAGCGGGTCAAATTTGAACTGCAGCTACCTCGTAGTTTGCTCTTTATTTTTTCCAAAAATCATTTCTAGGTACATAAGTATCTATTTAATCAGAGAAACATGAAAGAAATTCAAGACTCAACCACTAGCTAGGAACGGTCATTCCCGCCGTTTTGACCGCATTTTGAAACGGGCATAAAAAATTCAAAAAAAATCTAAAAATTGGAAAACCTTCGCATTGTTTCATCATATGTGGCCAAGTTACCAGCAAAAAATATAAAATTGTAATACGTCAATTATTTTAAAAAAGTGTTCTCAGAAACAAGCTATCATGCCTGAAGATTCATGGCTTTCAAGCCAAATGATCAATCTTATGGCCACATTCATGGCATAGTTTGTTCAAATGATCTCATATTGTGCACAAGGGTGCATCTTGGAATTCCAAACAATGTTGACAAAGGGAGTTTTCATTATCTTTGCATGGAAAATTCATTTTCCATTTTTCGAGTGCCCGAAATGAGGTTTTTTTCTGAAGGACCTACCATATATTTATTGCAAAATTGGACCAAATCAATTTTATAAAATACTAGGACATATTTAATGCAGAACTGACAAAATTGTTGGGTGCCAAAAGTGTTGATCCACCTCTCATGAAAAAGACAATTTCCCGCCGATTCAATAGGAAGCGGGTCAAATTTGAACTGCAGCTACCTCGTAGTTTGCTCTTTATTTTTTCCAAAAATCATTTCTAGGTACATAAGTATCTGTTCAATCAGAGAAACACGAAAAAAATTCAAGACTCAACCACTAGCTAGGAACGGTCATTCCCGCCGTTTTGACCGCATTTTGAAACGGGCATAAAAAATTCAAAAAAAATCTAAAAATCGGAAAACCTTCGCATTGTTTCATCATATGTGGCCAAGTTACCAGCAAAAATTATAAAATTGTAATACATCAATTATTTTAAAAAAGTGTTCTCAGAAACAAGCTATCATGCCTGAAGATTCATGGCTTTCAAGCCAAATGATCAATCTTATGGCCACATTCATGGCATAGTTTGATCAAATGATCTCATATTGTGCACAAGGGTGCATCTTGGAATTCCAAACAATGTTGACAAAGGGAGTTTTCATTTTCTTTGCACGGAAAATTCATTTTCCATTTTTCGAGTGCCCGAAATGAGGTTTTTTTCTGAAGGACCTACCGTATATTTATTGCAAAATTGGACCAAATCAATTTTATAAAATACTAGGACATATTTAATGCAGAATTGAAAAAAAAATTGGGTGCCAAAAGTGTTGATCCACCTCTCATGAAAAAGACAATTTCCCGCCGATTCAATAGGAAGCGGGTTAAATTTGAACTGCAGCTACCTCGTAGTTTGCTCTTTATTTTTTCCAAAAATCATTTCTAGGTACATAAGTATCTGTTTAATCAGAGAAACACGAAAAAAATTCAAGACTCAACCACTAGCTAGGAACGGTCATTCCCGCCGTTTTGACCGCATTTTGAAACGGGCATAAAAATTCAAAAAAAATCTAAAAATTGGAAAACCTTCGCATTGTTTCATCATATGTGGCCAAGTTACCAGCAAAAATTATAAAATTGTAATACGTCAATTATTTTAAAAAAGTGTTCTCAGAAACAAGCTATCATGCTTGAAGATTCATGGCTTTCAAGCCAAATGATCAATCTTATGGCCACATTCATGGCATAGTTTGTTCAAATGATCTCATATTGTGCACAAGGGTGCATCTTGGAATTCCAAACAATGTTGACAAAGGGAGTTTTCATTTTCTTTTCACGGAAAATTCATTTTCCATTTCTCGAGTGCCCGAAATGAGGTTTTTTTCTGAAGGACCTACCATATATTTATTGCAAAATTGGACCAAATCAATTTTATAGAATACTAGGACATATTTAATGCAGAATTGACAAAATTGTTGGGTGCCAAAAGTGTTGATCCACCTCTCATGAAAAAGACAATTTCCCGCTGATTCAATAGGAAGCGGGTTAAATTTGAACTGCAGCTACCTCGTAGTTTGCTCTTTATTTTTTCCAAAAATCATTTCTAGGTACATAAGTATCTGTTTAATCAGAGAAACACGAAAAAAATTCAAGACTCAACCACTAGCTAGGAACGGTCATTCCCGCCGTTTTGACCGCATTTTGAAACGGGCATAAAAAATTCAAAAAAAATCTAAAAATTGGAAAACCTTCGCATTGTTTCATCATATGTGGCCAAGTTACCAGCAAAAATTATAAAATTGTAATACGTCAATTATTTTAAAAAAGTGTTCTCAGAAACAAGCTATCATGCCTGAAGATTCATGGCTTTCAAGCCAAATGATCAATCTTATGGCCACATTCATGGCATAGTTTGTTCAAATGATCTCATATTGTGCACAAGGGTGCATCTTGGAATTCCAAACAATGTTGACAAAGGGAGTTTTCATTTTCTTTTCACGGAAAATTCATTTTCCATTTCTCGAGTGCGCGAAATGAGGTTTTTTTCTGAAGGACCTACCATATATTTATTGCAAAATTGGACCAAATCAATTTTATAAAATACTAGGACATATTTAATGCAGAATTGACAAAATTGTTGGGTGCCAAAAGTGTTGATCCACCTCTCATGAAAAAGACAATTTCCCACCGATTCAATAGGAAGCGGGTCAAATTTGAACTGCAGCTACCTCGTAGTTTGCACTTTATTTTTTCCAAAAATCATTTCTAGGTACATAAGTATCTGTTTAATCAGAGAAACACGAAAAAAATTCAAGACTCAACCACTAGCTAGGAACGGTCATTCCCGACGTTTTGACCGCATTTTGAAACGGGCATAAAAAATTTTAAAAAAATCTAAAAATTGGAAAACCTTCGCATTGTTTCATCATATGTGGCCAAGTTACCAGCAAAAATTATAAAATTGTAATACGTCAATTATTTTAAAAAAGTGTTCTCAGAAACAAGCTATCATGCCTGAAGATTCATGGCTTTCAAGCCAAATGATCAATCTTATGGCCACATTCATGGCATAGTTTGTTCAAATGATCTCATATTGTGCACAAGGGTGCATCTTGGAATTCCAAACAATGTTGACAAAGGGAGTTTTCATTTTCTTTTCACGGAAAATTCATTTTCCATTTCTCGAGTGCCCGAAATGAGGTTTTTTTCTAAAGGACCTACCATATATTTATTGCAAAATTGGACCAAATCAATTTTATAAAATACTAGGACATATTTAATGCAGAATTGACAAAATTGTTGGGTGCCAAAAGTGTTGATCCACCTCTCATGAAAAAGACAATTTCCCGCCGATTCAATAGGAAGCGGGTTAAATTTGAACTGCAGCTACCTCGTAGTTTGCTCTTTATTTTTTCCAAAAATCTTTTCTAGGTACATAAGTATCTGTTTAATCAGAGAAACACGAAAAAAATTCAAGACTCAACCACTAGCTAGGAACGGTCATTCCCGCCGTTTTGACCGCATTTTGAAACGGGCATAAAAAATTTTAAAAAAATCTAAAAATTGGAAAACCTTCGCATTGTTTCATCATATGTGGCCAAGTTACCAGCAAAAATTATAAAATTGTAATACGTCAATTATTTTAAAAAAGTGTTCTCAGAAACAAGCTATCATGCCTGAAGATTCATGGCTTTCAAGCCAAATGATCAATCTTATGGCCACATTCATGGCATATTTTGTTCAAATGAGCTCATATTGTGCACAAGGGTGCATCTTGGAATTCCAAACAATGTTGACAAAGGGAGTTTTCATTTTCTTTTCACGGAAAATTCATTTTCCATTTCTCGAGTGCCCGAAATGAGGTTTTTTTCTAAAGGACCTACCATATATTTATTGCAAAATTGGACCAAATCAATTTTATAAAATACTAGGACATATTTAATGCAGAATTGACAAAATTGTTGGGTGCCAAAAGTGTTGATCCACCTCTCATGAAAAAGACAATTTCCCGCCGATTCAATAGGAAGCGGGTTAAATTTGAACTGCAGCTACCTCATAGTTTGCTCTTTATTTTTTCCAAAAATCTTTTCTAGGTACATAAGTATCTGTTTAATCAGAGAAACACGAAAAAAATTCAAGACTCAACCACTAGCTAGGAACGGTCATTCCCGCCGTTTTGACCGCATTTTGAAACGGGCATAAAAAATTCAAAAAAAATCTAAAAATTGGAAAACCTTCGCATTGTTTCATCATATGTGGCCAAGTTACCAGCAAAAATTATAAAATTGTAATACGTCAATTATTTTAAAAAAGTGTTCTCAGAAACAAGCTATCATGCCTGAAGATTCATGGCTTTCAAGCCAAATGATCAATCTTATGGCCACATTCATGGCATAGTTTGTTCAAATGATCTCATATTGTGCACAAGGGTGCATCTTGGAATTCCAAACAATGTTGACAAAGGGAGTTTTCATTTTCTTTTCACGGAAAATTCATTTTCTATTTCTCGAGTGCCCGAAATGAGGTTTTTTTTCTGAAGGACCTACCATATATTTATTGCAAAATTGGACCAAATCAATTTTATAAAATACTAGGACATATTTAATGCAGAATTGACAAAATTGTTGGGTGCCAAAAGTGTTGATCCACCTCTCATGAAAAAGACAATTTCCCGCCGATTCAATAGGAAGCGGGTCAAATTTGAACTGCAGCTACCTCGTAGTTTGCTCTTTATTTTTTCCAAAAATCATTTCTAGGTACATAAGTATCTGTTTAATCAGAGAAACACGAAAAAAATTCAAGACTCAACCACTAGCTAGGAACGGTCATTCCCGCCGTTTTGACCGCATTTTGAAACGGGCATAAAAAATTCAAAAAAAATCTAAAAATTGGAAAACCTTCGCATTGTTTCATCATATGTGGCCAAGTTACCAGAAAAAATTATAAAATTGTAATACTTCAATTATTTTAAAAAAGTGTTCTCAGAAACAAGCTATCATGCCTGAAGATTCATGGCTTTCAAGCCAAATGATCAATCTTATGGCCACATTCATGGCATAGTTTGTTCAAATGATCTCATATTGTGCACAAGGGTGCATCTTGGAATTCCAAACAATGTTGACAAAGGGAGTTTTCATTTTCTTTGCACGGAAAATTCATTTTCCATTTTTCGAGTGACCGAAATGAGGTTTTTTTCTGAAGGACCTACCATATATTTATTGCAAAATTGGACCAAATCAATTTTATAAAATACTAGGACATATTTAATGCAGAATTGACAAAATTGTTGGATGCCAAAAGTGTTGATCCACCTCTCATGAAAAAGACAATTTCCCGCCGATTCAATAGGAAGCGGGTCAAATTTGAACTGCAGCTACCTCGTAGTTTGCTCTTTATTTTTTCCAAAAATCATTTCTAGGTACATAAGTATCTGTTTAATCAGAGAAACACGAAGAAAATTCAAGACTCAACCACTAGCTAGGAACGGTCATTCCCGCCGTTTTGACCGCATTTCGAAACGGGCATAAAAAATTCAAAAAAAATCTACAAATTGGAAAACCTTCGCATTGTTTCATCATATGTGGCCAAGTTACCAGCAAAAATTATAAAATTGTAATACGTCAATTATTTTAAAAAAGTGTTCTCAGAAACAAGCTATCATGCCTGAAGATTCATGGCTTTCAAGCCAAATGATCAATCTTATGGACACATTCATGGCATAGTTTGTTCAAATGATCTCATATTGTGCACAAGGGTGCATCTTGGAATTCCAAACAATGTTGACAAAGGGAGTTTTCATTTTCTTTGCACGGAAAATTCATTTTCCATTTTTTGAGTGCCCGAAATGAGGTTTTTTTCTGAAGGACCTACTATATATTTATTGCAAAATTGGACCAAATCAATTTTATAAAATACTAGGACATATTTAATGCAGAATTGACAAAATTGTTGGGTGCCAAAAGTGTTGATCCGCCTCTCATGAAAAAGACAATTTCCCGCCGATTCAATAGGAAGCGGGTCAAATTTGAACTGCAGCTACCTCGTAGTTTGCTCTTTATTTTTTCCAAAAATCATTTCTAGGTACATAAGTATCTGTTTAATCAGAGAAACACGGAAAAAATTCAAGACTCAACCACTAGCTAGGAACGGTCATTCCCGCCGTTTTGACCGCATTTTGAAACGGGCATAAAAAATTCAAAAAAAATCTAAAAATTGGAAAACCTTCGCATTGTTTCATCATATGTGGCCAAGTTACCAGCAAAAATTATAAAACTGTAATACGTCAATTATTTTAAAAAAGTGTTCTCAGAAACAAGCTATCATGCCTGAAGATTCATGGCTTTCAAGCCAAATGATCAATTTTATAGCCACATTCATGGCATAGTTTGTTCAAATGATCTCATATTGTGCACAAGGGCGCGTCTTGGAATTCCAAACAATGTTGACAAAGGGAGTTTTCATTTTCTTTGCACGGAAAATTCATTTTCCATTTTTCGAGTGCCCGAATTGAGGTTTTTTTCTGAAGGACCTACCATATATTTATTGCAAAATTGGACCAAATCAATTTTATAAAATACTAGGACATATTTAATGCAGAATTGACAAAATTGTTGGGTGCCAAAAGTGTTGATCCACCTCTCATGAAAAAGACAATTTCCCGCCGATTCAATAGGAAGCGGGTCAAATTTGAACTGCAGCTACCTCGTAGTTTGCTCTTTATTTTTTCCAAAAATCATTTCTAGGTACATAAGTTACTGTTTAATCAGAGAAACACGAAAAAAATTCAAGACTCAACCACTAGCTAGGAACGGTCATTCCCGCTGTTTTGACCGCATTTTGAAACGGGCATAAAAAATTCAAAAAAAATCTAAAAATTGGAAAACCTTCGCATTGTTTCATCATATGTGGCCAAGTTACTAGCAAAAATTATAAAATTGTAATACGTCAATTATTTTAAAAAAGTGTTCTCAGAAACAAGCTATCATGCTTGAAGATTCATGGCTTTCAAGCCAAATGATCAATCTTATGGCCACATTCATGGCATAGTTTGTTCAAATGATCTCATATTGTGCACAAGGGTGCATCTTGGAATTCCAAACAATGTTGACAAAGGGAGTTTTCATTTTCTTTTCACGGAAAATTCATTTTCCATTTCTCGAGTGCCCGAAATGAGGTTTTTTTCTGAAGGACCTACCATATATTTATTGCAAAATTGGACCAAATCAATTTTATAAAATACTAGGACATATTTAATGCAGAATTGACAAAATTGTTGGGTGCCAAAAGTTTTGATCCACCTCTCATGAAAAAGACAAATTCCCGCCGATTCAATAGGAAGCGGGTCAAATTTGAACTGCAGCTACCTCGTAGTTTGCTCTTTATTTTTTCCAAAAATCATTTCTAGGTACATAAGTATCTGTTTAATCAGAGAAACACGAAAAAAATTCCAAGACTCAACCACTAGCTACGAACGGTCATTCCCGCCGTTTTGACCGCATTTTGAAACGGGCATAAAAAATTGAAAAAAAAATAAAAAAATTGGAAAACCTTCGCATTGTTTCATCATATGTGGCCAAGTTACCAGCAAAAATTATAAACTTGTAATACGGCAATTATTTTAAAAAAGTGTTCTCAGAAATAAGCTAGCATGCGTGAATATTCATGGCTTTAGCCAAATGATCAATCTTATGGCCACATTCATGGCATAGTTTGTTCAAATGATCTCATATTGTGCACAAGGGCGCGTCTTGGAATTCCAAACAATGTTGACAAAGGGAGTTTTCATTTTCTTTGCACGGAAAATTCATTTTCCATTTTTCGAGTGCCCGAAATGAGGTTTTTTTCTGAAGGACGTACCATATATTTATTGCAAAATTGGACCAAATCAATTTTATAAAATACTAGGACATATTTAATGCAGAAAATTGTTGGGTGCCAAAAGTGTTGATCCACCTCTCATGAAAAAGACAATTTCCCGCCGATTCAATAGGAAGCGGGTCAAATTTGAACTGCAGCTACCTCGTAGTTTGCTCTTTATTTTTTCCAAAAATCATTTCTAGGTACCTAAGTAACTGTTTAATCAGAGAAACACGAAAAAAATTCAAGACTCAACCACTAGCTAGGAACGGTCATTCCCGCCGTTTTGACCGCATTTTGAAACGGGCATAAAAAATTCAAAAAAAATCTAAAAATTGGAAAACCTTCGCATTGTTTCATCATATGTGGCCAAGTTACTAGCAAAAATTATAAAATTGTAATACGTCAATTATTTTAAAAAAGTGTTCTCAGAAACAAGCTATCATGCTTGAAGATTCATGGCTTTCAAGCCAAATGATCAATCTTATGGCCACATTCATGGCATAGTTTGTTCAAATGATCTCATATTGTGCACAAGGGTGCATCTTGGAATTCCAAACAATGTTGACAAAGGGAGTTTTCATTTTCTTTTCACGGAAAATTCATTTTCCATTTCTCGAGTGCCCGAAATGAGGTTTTTTTCTGAAGGACCTACCATATATTTATTGCAAAATTGGACCAAATCAATTTTATAAAATACTAGGACATATTTAATGCAGAATTGACAAAATTGTTGGGTGCCAAAAGTTTTGATCCACCTCTCATGAAAAAGACAAATTCCCGCCGATTCAATAGGAAGCGGGTCAAATTTGAACTGCAGCTACCTCGTAGTTTGCTCTTTATTTTTTCCAAAAATCATTTCTAGGTACATAAGTATCTGTTTAATCAGAGAAACACGAAAAAAATTCCAAGACTCAACCACTAGCTAGGAACGGTCATTCCCGCCGTTTTGACCGCATTTTGAAACGGGCATAAAAAATTGAAAAAAAAAATAAAAAAATTGGAAAACCTTCGCATTGTTTCATCATATGTGGCCAAGTTACCAGCAAAAATTATAAACTTGTAATATAGCAATTATTTTAAAAAAGTATTCTCAAAAATGAGCTATCATGCCTGAAGATTCATGGCTTTCAAGCCAAATGATCAATCTTATGGCCACATTCATGGCATAGTTTGTTCAAATGATCTCATATTGTGCACAAGGGCGCGTCTTGGAATTCCAAACAATGTTGACAAAGGGAGTTTTCATTTTCTTTGCACGGAAAATTCATTTTCCATTTTTCGAGTGCCCGAAATGAGGTTTTTTTCTGAAGGACGTACCATATATTTATTGCAAAATTGGACCAAATCAATTTTATAAAATACTAGGACATATTTAATGCAGAATTGACAAAATTGTTGGGTGCCAAAAGTTTTGATCCACCTCTCATGAAAAAGACAAATTCCCGCCGATTCAATAGGAAGCGGGTCAAATTTGAACTGCAGCTACCTCGTAGTTTGCTCTTTATTTTTTTCCAAAAATCATTTCTAGGTACATAAGTGTCTGTTTAATCAGAGAAACACGAAAAAAATTCCAAGACTCAACCACTAGCTAGGAACGGTCATTCCCGCCGTTTTGACCGCATTTTGAAACGGGCATAAAAAATTGAAAAAAAAATAAAAAAATTGGAAAACCTTCGCATTGTTTCATCATATGTGGCCAAGTTACCAGCAAAAATCATAAACTTGTAATACGGCAATTATTTTAAAAAAGTGTTCTCAGAAATAAGCTAGCATGCGTGAATATTCATGGCTTTAGCCAAATGATCAATCTTATGGCCACATTCATGGCATAGTTTGTTCAAATGATCTCATATTGTGCACAAGGGCGCGTCTTGGAATTCCAAACAATGTTGACAAAGGGAGTTTTCATTTTCTTTGCACGGAAAATTCATTTTCCATTTTTCGAGTGCCCGAAATGAGGTTTTTTTCTGAAGGACGTACCATATATTTATTGCAAAATTGGACCAAATCAATTTTATAAAATACTAGGACATATTTAATGCAGAATTGACAAAATTGTTGGGTGCCAAAAGTGTTGATCCACCTCTCATGAAAAAGACAATTTCCCGCCGATTCAATAGGAAGCGGGTCAAATTTGAACTGCAGCTACCTCGTAGTTTGCTCTTTATTTTTTCCAAAAATCATTTCTAGGTACCTAAGTAACTGTTTAATCAGAGAAACACGAAAAAAATTCAAGACTCAACCACTAGCTAGGAACGGTCATTCCCGCCGTTTTGACCGCATTTTGAAACGGGCATAAAGAATTCAAAAAAAATCTAAAAATTGGAAAACCTTCGCATTGTTTCATCATATGTGGCCAAGTTACTAGCAAAAATTATAAAATTGTAATACGTCAATTATTTTAAAAAAGTGTTCTCAGAAACAAGCTATCATGCTTGAAGATTCATGGCTTTCAAGCCAAATGATCAATCTTATGGCCACATTCATGGCATAGTTTGTTCAAATGATCTCATATTGTGCACAAGGGTGCATCTTGGAATTCCAAACAATGTTGACAAAGGGAGTTTTCATTTTCTTTTCACGGAAAATTCATTTTCCATTTCTCGAGTGCCCGAAATGAGGTTTTTTTCTAAAGGACCTACCATATATTTATTGCAAAATTGGACCAAATCAATTTTATAAAATACTAGGACATATTTAATGCAGAATTGACAAAATTGTTGGGTGCCAAAAGTTTTGATCCACCTCTCATGAAAAAGACAAATTCCCGCCGATTCAATAGGAAGCGGGTCAAATTTGAACTGCAGCTACCTCGTAGTTTGCTCTTTATTTTTTCCAAAAATCATTTCTAGGTACATAAGTATCTGTTTAATCAGAGAAACACGAAAAAAATTCCAAGACTCAACCACTAGCTAGGAACGGTCATTCCCGCCGTTTTGACCGCATTTTGAAACGGGCATAAAAAATTGAAAAAAAAAATAAAAAAATTGGAAAACCTTCGCATTGTTTCATCATATGTGGCCAAGTTACCAGCAAAAATTATAAACTTGTAATATAGCAATTATTTTAAAAAAGTATTCTCAGAAATGAGCTATCATGCGTGAAGATTCATGGCTTTCAAGCCAAATGATCAATCTTATGGCCACATTCATGGCATAGTTTGTTCAAATGATCTCATATTGTGCACAAGGGCGCGTCTTGGAATTCCAAACAATGTTGACAAAGGGAGTTTTCATTTTCTTTGCACGGAAAATTCATTTTCCATTTTTCGAGTGCCCGAAATGAGGTTTTTTTCTGAAGGACGTACCATATATTTATTGCAAAATTGGACCAAATCAATTTTATAAGATACTAGGACATATTTAATGCAGAATTGACAAAATTGTTGGGTGCCAAAAGTTTTGATCCACCTCTCATGAAAAAGACAAATTCCCGCCGATTCAATAGGAAGCGGGTCAAATTTGAACTGCAGCTACCTCGTAGTTTGGTCTTTATTTTTTTCCAAAAATCATTTCTAGGTACATAAGTATCTGTTTAATCAGAGAAACACGAAAAAATTCCAAGACTCAACCACTAGCTAGGAACGGTCATTCCCGCCGTTTTGACCGCATTTTGAAACGGGCATAAAAAATTCAAAAAAAATAAAAAAATTGGAAAACCTTCGCATTGTTTCATCATATGTGGCCAAGTTACCAGCAAAAATTATAAAATTGTAATACGGCAATTATTTTAAAAAAGTGTTCTTAGAAATGAGCTATCATGCGTGAAGATTCATGGCTTTCAAGCCAAATGATCAATCTTATGGCCACATTCATGGTATAGTTTGTTCAAATGATCTCATATTGTGCACAAGGGTGCGTCTTGGAATTCCAAACAATGTTGACAAAGGGAGTTTTCATTTTCTTTGCACGGAAAATTCATTTTCCATTTTTCGAGTGCCCGAAATGAGGTTTTTTTCTGAAGGACGTACCATATATTTATTGCAAAATTGGACCAAATCAATTTTATAAAATACTAGGACATATTTAATGCAGAATTGACAAAATTGTTGGGTGCCAAAAGTTTTGATCCACCTCTCATGAAAAAGACAAATTCCCGCCGATTCAATAGGAAGCGGGTCAAATTTGAACTGCAGCTACCTCGTAGTTTGCTCTTTATTTTTTCCAAAAATCATTTCTAGGTACATAAGTATCTATTTAATCAGAGAAACACGAAAAAAATTCCAAGACTCAACCACTAGCTAGGAACGGTCATTCCCGCCGTTTTGACCGCATTTTGAAACGGGCATAAAAAATTGAAAAAAAATAAAAAAATTGGAAAACCTTCGCATTGTTTCATCATATGTGGCCAAGTTACCAGCAAAAATTATAAACTTGTAATACGGCAATTATTTTAAAAAAGTGTTCTCAGAAATAAGCTAGCATGCGTGAATATTCATGGCTTTAGCCAAATGATCAATCTTATGGCCACATTCATGGCATAGTTTGTTCAAATGATCTCATATTGTGCACAAGGGCGCGTCTTGGAATTCCAAACAATGTTGACAAAGGGAGTTTTCATTTTCTTTGCACGGAAAATTCATTTTCCATTTTTCGAGTGCCCGAAATGAGGTTTTTTTCTGAAGGACGTACCATATATTTATTGCAAAATTGGACCAAATCAATTTTATAAAATACTAGGACATATTTAATGCAGAATTGACAAAATTGTTGGGTGCCAAAAGTTTTGATGCACCTCTCATGAAAAAGACAAATTCCCGCCGATTCAATAGGAAGCGGGTCAAATTTGAACTGCAGCTACCTCGTAGTTTGCTCTTTATTTTTTTCCAAAAATCATTTCTAGGTACATAAGTATCTGTTTAATCAGAGAAACACGAAAAAATTCCAAGACTCAACCACTAGCTAGGAACGGTCATTCCCGCCGTTTTGACCGCATTTTGAAACGGGCATAAAAAATTCAAAAAAAATAAAAAAATTGGAAAACCTTCGCATTCTTTCATCATATGTGGCCAAGTTACCAGCAAAAATTATAAAATTGTAATACGGCAATTATTTTAAAAAAGTGTTCTTAGAAATGAGCTATCATGCGTGAAGATTCATGGGTTTCAAGCCAAATGATCAATCTTATGGCCACATTCATGGTATAGTTTGATCAAATGATCTCATATTGTGCACAAGGGTGCGTCTTGGAATTCCAAACAATGTTGACAAAGGGAGTTTTCATTTTCTTTGCACGGAAAATTCATTTTCCATTTTTCGAGTGCCCGAAATGAGGTTTTTTTCTGAAGGACGTACCATATATTTATTGCAAAATTGGACCAAATCAATTTTATAAAATACTAGGACATATTTAATGCAGAATTGACAAAATTGTTGGGTGCCAAAAGTTTTGATGCACCTCTCATGAAAAAGACAAATTCCCGCCGATTCAATAGGAAGCGGGTCAAATTTGAACTGCAGCTACCTCGTAGTTTGCTCTTTATTTTTTTCCAAAAATCATTTCTAGGTACATAAGTATCTGTTTAATCAGAGAAACACGAAAAAATTCCAAGACTCAACCACTAGCTAGGAACGGTCATTCCCGCCGTTTTGACCGCATTTTGAAACGGGCATAAAAAATTCAAAAAAAATAAAAAAATTGGAAAACCTTCGCATTGTTTCATCATATGTGGCCAAGTTACCAGCAAAAATTATAAAATTGTAATACGGCAATTATTTTAAAAAAGTGTTCTTAGAAATGAGCTATCATGCGTGAAGATTCATGGGTTTCAAGCCAAATGATCAATCTTATGGCCACATTCATGGTATAGTTTGATCAAATGATCTCATATTGTGCACAAGGGTGCGTCTTGGAATTCCAAACAATGTTGACAAAGGGAGTTTTCATTTTCTTTGCACGGAAAATTCATTTTCCATTTTTCGAGTGCCCGAAATGAGGTTTTTTTCTGAAGGACGTACCATATATTTATTGCAAAATTGGACCAAATCAATTTTATAAAATACTAGGACATATTTAATGCAGAATCGACAAAATTGTTGGGTGCCAAAAGTTTTGATCCACCTCTCATGAAAAAGACAATTTCCCGCCGATTCAATAGGAAGCGGGTCAAATTTGAACTGCAGCTACCTCGTAGTTTGCTCTTTATTTTTTCCAAAAATCATTTCTAGGTACATAAGTATCTGTTTAATCAGAGAAACACGAAAAAAATTCAAAACTCAACCACTAGCTAGGAACGGTCATTCCCGCCGTTTTGACCGCATTTTGAAACGGGCATAAAAAATTCAAAAAAATCTAAAAATTGGAAAACCTTCGCATTGTTTCATCATATGTGGCCAAGTTACCAGCAAAAATTATAAAATTGTAATACGTCAATTATTTTAAAAAAGTGTTCTCAGAAACAAGCTATCATGCCTGAAGATTCATGGCTTTCAAGTCAAATGATCAATCTTATGGCCACATTCATGGCATAGTTTGTTCAAATGATCTCATATTGTGCACAAGGGTGCATCTTGGAATTCCAAACAATGTTGACAAAGCGAGTTTTCATTTTCTTTTCACGGAAAATTCATTTTCCATTTCTCGAGTGCCCGAAATGAGGTTTTTTTCTGAAGGACCTACCATATATTTATTGCAAAATTGGACCAAATCAATTTTATAAAATACTAGGTCATATTTAATGCAGAATTGACAAAATTGTTGGGTGCCAAAAGTTTTGATCCACCTCTCATGAAAAAGACAAATTCCCGCCGATTCAATAGGAAGCGGGTCAAATTTGAACTGCAGCTACCTCGTAGTTTGCTCTTTATTTTTTTCCAAAAATCATTTCTAGGTACATAAGTATCTGTTTAATCAGAGAAACACGAAAAAATTCCAAGACTCAACCACTAGCTAGGAACGGTCATTCCCGCCGTTTTGACCGCATTTTGAAACGGGCATAAAAAATTCAAAAGAAAAATAAAAAAATTGGAAAACCTTCGCATTGTTTCATCATATGTGGCCAAGTTACCAGCAAAAATTATAAAATTGTAATACGGCAATTATTTTAAAAAAGTGTTCTCAGAAATGAGCTATCATGCGTGAAGATTCATGGCTTTCAAGCCAAATGATCAATCTTACGGCCACATACATGGCATAGTTTGTTCAAATGATCTCATATTGTGCACAAGGGCGCGTCTTGGAATTCCAAACAATGTTGACAAAGGGAGTTTTCATTTTCTTTTCACGGAAAATTCATTTTCCATTTCTCGAGTGCCCGAAATGACGTTTTTTTCTGAAGGACCTACCATATATTTATTGCAAAATTGGATCAAATCAATTTTATAAAATACTAGGACATATTTAATGCAGAATTGACAAAATTGTTGGGTGCCAAAAGTTTTGATCCACCTCTCATGAAAAAGACAAATTCCCGCCGATTCAATAGGAAGCGAGTCAAATTTGAACTGCAGCTACCTCGTAGTTTGCTCTTTATTTTTTTAAAAAAATCATTTCTAGTGACATAAGTATCTGTTTAATCAGAGAAACACGAAAAAAATTCCAAGACTCAACCACTAGCTAGGAACGGTCATTCCCGCCGTTTTGACCGCATTTTGAAACGGGCATAAAAAATTGAAAAAAAATAAAAAAATTGGAAAACCTTCGCATTGTTTCATCATATGTGGCCAACTTACCAGCAAAAATTATAAACTTGTAATACGGCAATTATTTTAAAAAAGTGTTCTCAGAAATAAGCTAGCATGCGTGAATATTCATGGCTTTAGCCAAATGATCAATCTTATGGCCACATTCATGGCATAGTTTGTTCAAATGATCTCATATTGTGCACAAGGGCGCGTCTTGGAATTCCAAACAATGTTGACAAAGGGAGTTTTCATTTTCTTTGCACGGAAAATTCATTTTCCATTTTCCGAGTGCCGAAATGAGTTTTTTTTGTGAAGGACCTACCATATATTTTTTACAAAATTGGACCAAATCAATTTTATAAAATACTAGGAAATATTTAATGCAGAATTGACAAAATTGTTGGGTGCCAAAAGTTTTGATCCACCTCTCATGAAAAAGACAAATTCCCGCCGATTCAATAGGAAGCGGGTCAAATTTGAACTGCAGCTACCTCGTAGTTTGCTCTTTATTTTTTCCAAAAATCATTTCTAGGTACATAAGTATCTGTTTAATCAGAGAAACACGAAAAAAATTCCAAGACTCAACCACTAGCTAGGAACGGCCATTCCCGCCGTTTTGACCGCATTTTGAAACGGGCATAAAAAATTCAAAAAAAATCTAAAAATTGGAAATCCTTCGCATTGTTTCATCATATGTGGCCAAGTTACCAGCAAAAATTATAAAATTGTAATACGTCAATTATTTTAAAAAAGTGTTCTCAGAAACTAGCTATCATGCTAGAAGATTCATGGCTTTCAAGCCAAATGATCAATCTTATGGCCACATTCATGGCATAGTTTGTTCAAATGATCTCATATTTTGCACAAGGGTGCATCTTGGAATTCCAAATAATGTTTACAAAGGGAGTTTTCATTTTCTTTGCACGGAAAATTCATTTTCCATTTTCCGAGTGCCGAAATGAGTTTTTTTTGTGAAGGACCTACCATATATTTTTTACAAAACTGGACCAAATAAATTTTGTAAAATACTAGGACATATTTAATGCACAATTGACAAAATTGTTGGGTGCCAAAAGTTTTGATCCACCTCTCGTGAAAGAGTCCCGCCGATTCAATAGGAAGCGGGTCAAATTTGAACTGCAGCTACCTCGTAGTTTGCTCTTTATTTTTTCCAAAAATCATTTCTAGGTACATAAGTATCTGTTTAATCAGAGAAACACGAAAAAATTCCAAGACTCAACCACTAGCTAGGAACGGTCATTCCCGCCGTTTTGACCGCATTTTGAAACGGGCATAAAAAATTCAAAAAAAAATTTGGAAAACCTTCGCATTGTTTCATCATATGTGGCCAAGTTACCAGCAAAAATTATAAAATTGTAATACGGCAATTATTTTAAAAAAGTGTTCTCAGAAATGAGCTATCATGCGTGAAGATTCATGGCTTTCAAGCCAAATGATCAATCTTATGGCCACATTCATGGCATAGTTTGTTCAAATGATCTCATATTGTGCACAAGGGTGCGTCTTGGAATTCCAAACAATGTTGACAAAGGGAGTTTTCATTTTCTTTGCATGGAAAATTCATTTTCCATTTTTCGAGTGCCCGAAATGAGGTTTTTTTCTGAAGGACCTACCATATATTTATTGCAAAATTGGACCAAATCAATTTTATAAAATACTAGGAAATATTTAATGCAGAATTGACAAAATTGTTGGGTGCCAAAAGTTTTGATCCACCTCTCATGAAAAAGACAATTTCCCGCCGATTCAATAGGAAGCGGGTCAAATTTGAACTGCAGCTAGCTCGTAGTTTGCTCTTTATTTTTTCCAAAAATCATTTCTAGGTACATAAGTATCTGTTTAATCAGATAAACACAAAAAAAATTCAAGACTCAACCACTAGCTAGGAACGGTCATTCCCGCCGTTTTGACCGCATTTTGAAACAGGCATAAAAAATTCAAAAAAAATCTAAAAATTGGAAAACCTTCGCATTGTTTCATCATATGTGGCCAAGTTACCAGCAAAAATTATAAAATTGTAATACGTCAATTATTTTTAAAAAGTGTTCTCAGAAACAAGCTATCATGCTAGAAGATTCACGGCTTTCAAGCCAAATGATCAATCTTATGGCCACATTCATGGCATAGTTTGTTCAAATGATCTCATATTGTGCACAAGGGTGCATCTTGGAATTCCAAACAATGTTGACAAAGGGAGTTTTCATTTTCTTTGCACGGAAAATTCATTTTCCATTTTCCGAGTGCCGAAATGAGTTTTTTTTGTGAAGGACCTACCATATATTTATTGCAAAATTGGACATAATCAATTTTATAAAATACTAGGACATATTTAATGCAGAATTGACAAAATTGTTGGGTGCCAAAATTTTTGATCCACCTCTCATGAAAAAGACAAATTCCCGCCGATTCAATAGGAAGCGGGTCAAATTTGAACTGCAGCCACCTCATAGTTTACTCTTTATTTTTTCCAAAAATCATTTCTAGGTACATATGTATCTGTTTAATCAGAGAAACACGAAAAAATTCAAGACTCAACAACTAGCTAGGAACGGTCATTCCCGCCGTTTTGACCGCATTTTGAAACGGGAATAAAAAATTCAAAAAAAATCTAAAAATTGGAAAACCTTCGCATTGTTTCATCATATGTGGCCAAGTTACCAGCAAAAATTATAAAATTGTAATACGGCAATTATTTTAAAAAAGTGTTCTCAGAAATGAGCTATCATGCGGGAAGAGTCATGGCTTTCAAGCCAAATGATCAATCTTATGGCCACATTCATGGCATAGTTTGTTCAAATGATCTCATATTGTGCACAAGGGTGCATCTTGGAATTCCAAACAATGTTGACAAAGGGAGTTTTCATTTTCTTTGCACGGAAAATTCATTTTCCATTTTTCGAGTGCCCGAAATGAGGTTTTTTTCTGAAGGACCTACCATATATTTATTGCAAAATTGGACTAAATCAATTTTATAAAATACTAGGACATGTTTAATGCAGAATTGACAAAAATTTTGGGTGCCAAAAGTTTTGATCGACCTCTCATGAAAAAGACAATTTCCCGCCGATTCAATAGGAAGCGGGTCAAATTTGAACTGCAGCTACCTCGTAGTTTGCTCTATATTTTTTCCAAAAATCATTTCTATGTACATAAGTATCTGTTTAATCAGAGAAACACCAAAAAATTCAAGACTCAACCACTAGCTAGGAACGGTCATTCCCGCCGTTTTGACCGCATTTTAAAACGGGCATAAATAATTCAAAAAAAATCTAAAAATTGGAAAACCTTCGCATTGTTTCATCATATGTGGCCAAGTTACCAGCCAAAATTATAAAATTGTAATACGTCAATTATTTTAAAAAAGTGTTCTCAGAAACTAGCTATCATGCCAGAAGATTCATGGCTTTCAAGCCAAATGATCAATCTTATGGCCACATTCATGGCATAGTTTGTTCAAATGATCTCATATTGTGCACAAGGGTGCATCTTGGAATTCCAAACAATGTTGACAAAGGGAGTTTTCATTTTCTTTGCACGGAAAATTCATTTTCCATTTTCCAAGTGCCGAAATGAGTTTTTTTTGTGAAGGACCTACCATATATTTTTTACAAAACTGGACCAAATCAATTTTATAAAATACTAGGACATATTTAATGCACAATTGACAAAATTGTTGGGTGCCAAAAGTTTTGATCCACCTCTCGTGAAAGAGACAAATTCCCGCCGATTCAATAGGAAGCGGGTCAAATTTGAACTGCAGCTACCTCGTAGTTTGCTCTTTATTTTTTCCAAAAATCATTTCTAGGTACATAAGTATCTATTTAATCAGAGAAACACGAAAAAAATTCCAAGACTCAACCACTAGCTAGGAACGGTCATTCCCGCCGTTTTGATCGCATTTTGAAACGGGCATAAAAAATTCAAAAAAAATCTAAAAATTGGAAAACCTTCACATTGTTTCATCATATGTGGCCAAGTTACCAGCAAAAATTATAAAATTGTAATACGTTAATTATTTTAAAAAAGTGTTCTCAGAAACTAGCTATCATGCTAGAAGATTCATGGCTTTCAAGCCAAATGATCAATCTTATGGCCACATTCATGGCATAGTTTGTTCAAACGATCTCATATTGTGCACAAGGGTGCATCTTGGAATTCCAAACAATGTTGACAAAGGGAGTTTTCATTTTCTTTGCACAGAAAATTCATTTTCCATTTTCCGAGTGCCGAAATGAGTTTTTTTTGTGAAGGACCTACCATATATTTTTTACAAAACTGGACCAAATCAATTTTATAAAATACTAGGACATATTTAATGCACAATTGACAAAATTGTTGGGTGCCAAAAGTTTTGATCCACCTCTCGTGAAAGAGTCCCGCCGATTCAATAGGAAGCGGGTCAAATTTGAACTGCAGCTACCTCGTAGTTTGCTCTTTATTTTTTCCAAAAATCATTTCTAGGTACATAAGTATCTGTTTAATCAGAGAAACACGAAAAAATTCCAAGACTCAACCACTAGCTAGGAACGGTCATTCCCGCCGTTTTGACCACATTTTGAAACGGGCATAAAAAATTCAAATTTTTTTTTGAAAAACCTTCGCATTGTTTCATCATATGTGGCCAAGTTACCAGCAAAAATTATAAAATTGTAATACGGCAATTATTTTAAAAAAGTGTTCTCAGAAATGAGCTATCATGCGTGAAGATTCATGGCTTTCAAGCCAAATGATCAATCTTATGGCCACATTCATGGCATTGTTTGTTCAAATGATCTCATATTATGCACAAGGGTGCGTCTTGGAATTCCAAACAATGTTGACAAAGGGAGTTTTCATTTTCTTTGCACGGAAAATTCATTTTCCATTTTTCGAGTGCCTGAAATGAGGATTTTTTTCTGAAGGACCTACCATATATTTATTGCAAAATTGGACCAAATCAATTTTATAAAATACTAGGACATATTTAATGCAGAATTGACAAAATTGTTGGGTGCCAAAAGTTTTGATCCACCTCTCATGAAAAAGACAATTTCCCGCCGATTCAATAGGAAGCGGGTCAAATTTGAACTGCAGCTACCTCGTAGTTTGCTCTTTATTTTTTCCAAAAATCATTGCTAGGTACATAAGTATCTGTTTAATCAGAGAAACACAAAAAAAATTCAAGACTCAACCACTAGCTAGGAACGGTCATTCCCGCCGTTTTGACCGCATTTTGAAACGGGCATAAAAAATTCAAAAAAAATCTAAAAATTGGAAAACCTTCGCATTGTTTCATCATATGTGGCCAAGTTACCAGAAAAAATTATAAAATTGTAATACGTCAATTATTTTAAAAAAGTGTTCTCAGAAACTAGCTATCATGCTAGAAGATTCATGGCTTTCAAGCCAAATGATCAATCTTATGGCCACATTCATGGCATAGTTTGTTCAAATGATCTCATATTGTGCACAAGGGTGCATCTTGGAATTCCAAACAATGTTGACAAAGGGAGTTTTCATTTTCTTTGCACGGAAAATTCATTTTCCATTTTCCGAGTGCCGAAATGAGTTTTTTTTGTGAAGGACCTACCATATATTTTTGACAAAACTGGACCAAATCAATTTTATAAAATACTAGGACATATTTAATGCACAATTGACAAAATTGTTGGGTGCCAAAAGTTTTGATCCACCTCTCGTGAAAGAGTCCCGCCGATTCAATAGGAAGCGGGTCAAATTTGAACTGCAGCTACCTCGTAGTTTGCTCTTTATTTTTTCCAAAAATCATTTCTAGGTACATAAGTATCTGTTTAATCAGAGAAACACGAAAAAATTCCAAGACTCAACCACTAGCTAGGAATGGTCATTCCCGCCGTTTTGACCGCATTTTGAAACGGGCATAAAAAATTCAAAAAAAAATTGGAAAACCTTGGCATTGTTTCATCATATGTGGCCAAGTTACCAGCAAAAATTATAAACTTGTAATACGGCAATTATTTTAAAAAAAGTGTTCTCACAAATGAGCTATCATGCGTGAAGATTCATGGCTTTCAAGCCAAATGATCAATTTTACGGCCACATTCATGGCATAGTTTGTTCAAATGATCTCATATCGTGCACGAGGGTGCATCTTGGAATTCCAAACAATGTTGACAAAGGGAGTTTTCATTTTCTTTGCACGGAAAATTCATTTTCCATTTTCCGAGTGCCCGAAATGAGTTTTTTTTGTGAAGGATCTACCATATATTTATTGCAAAAGTGGACCAAATCAATTTTATAAAATACTAGGACATATTTAATGCACAATTTACCAAATGGTTGGGTGCCAAAAGTTTTGATCCACCTCTTGTGAAAAAGACAAGTTCCCTCCGATTCAAGAGGAAGCGGGTCAAATTTGAACTACAGATACCTCGTAGTTTGCTCTTTATTTTTTCCAAAAATCATTTCGTGGTACATAAGTATCTATTTAATCAGAGAAACACGAAAAAAATTCCAAGACTCAACCACTAGCTAGGAACGGTCATTCCCGCCGTTTTGACCGCATTTTGAAACGGGCATAAAAAATTCAAAAAAATAAAAAAATTGGAAAACCTTCGCATTGTTTCATCATATGTGGCCAAGTTACCAGCAAAAATTATAAACTTGTAATACGGCAATTATTTTTAAAAAGTGTTCTCAGAAATGAGCTATCATGCGTGAAGATTCACGGCTTTCAAGCCAAATGATCGATCTTATGGCCACATTCATGGCATAGTTTGTTCAAATGATCTCATATTGTGCACAAGGGTGCATCTTGGAATTCCAAACAATGCTGACAAAGGGAGTTTTCATTTTCTTTGCACGGAAAATTCATTTTCCATTTTTCGAGTGCCCGAAATGAGTTTTTTTCTGAAGGACCTACCATATATTTGTTGCAAAACTGGACCAAATCAATTTTATAAAAAAACTAGGACATATTTAATGCACAATTGACAAAATGGTTGGGTGCCAAAAGTTTTGATCCACCTCTCGTGAAAAAGACAAGTTCCCGCCGATTCAAGAGGAAGCGGGTCAAATTTGAACTGCAGATACTTCGTAGTTTGCTCCTTATTTTTTCCAAAAATCATTTCTAGGTACATAAGTATCTATTTAATCAGAGAAACATGAAAAAAATTCCAAGACTCAACCACTAGCTAGGAATGGTCATTCCCACCGTTTTGACCGCATTTTGAAACGGGCATAAAAAATTCAAAAAAATTGGAAAACCTTCGCATTGTTTCATCATATGTGGCCAAGTTACTAACAAAAATTATAAACTTGTAATACGGCAATTATTTTAAAAAAGTGTTCTCAGAAATAAGCTAGCATGCGTGAAGATTCATGGCTTTCAAGCCATATGATCAATCTTATGGCCACATTCATGGCATAGTTTGTTCAAATGATCTCATATTGTGCACAAGGGTGCATCTTGGAATTCCAAACAATGTTGACAAAGGGAGTTTTCATTTTCATTGCACGGAAATTTCATTTTCCATTTTCCGAGTGCCCGAAATGAGTTTTTTTTGTGAAGGACCTACCATATATTTATATCAAAATTGGACCAAATAAATTTTATAAAATATTAGGAGATATTTAATGCACAATTGACCAAATGGTTGGGTGCCAAAAGTTTTGATCCACCTCTCATGAAAAAGACAAATTCCCGCCGATTCAAGAGGAAGCGGGTCAAATTTGAACTGCAGATACCTCGTAGTTTGCTCCTTATTTTTTCCAAAAATCATTTCTAGGTACATAAGTATCTATTTAATCAGAGAAACACGAAAAAAATTCCAAGACTCAACCACTAGCTAGGAACGGTCATTCCCGCTATTTTGACCGCATTTTGAAACGGGCATAAAAAATTCAAAAAAAATCAAAAAAATGGAAAACCTTTGCATTGTTTTATCATATGTGGCCAAGTTACTAGCAAAAATTATAAACTTGTAATACGTCAATTATTTTAAAAAAGTGTTCTCACAAATGAGCTATCATGCGTGAAGATTCATGGCTTTCAATCCTAATAATCAACCTTATGGCCACATTCATGGCATAGTTTGTTCAAATGATCTCATATTGTGCACAAGGGTGCATATTGGAATTCCAAACAATGCTGATAAAGGGAGTTTTCATTTTCTTTGCATGGAAAATTCATTTTCCATTTTCCGAGTGCCCGAAATGAGTTTTTTTCTGAAGGACCTACCATATATTTGTTGCAAAACTGGACCAAATCAATTTTATAAAATACTAGGACATATTTAATGCACAATTGACAAAATGGTTGGGTGCCAAAAGTTTTGATCCGCCTCTCGTGAAAAAGACAAATTCCCGCCGATTCAATAGGAAGCGGGTCAAATTTGAACTGCAGCTACCTCGTAGTTTGCTCCTTATTTTTTCCAAAAATCATTTCTAGGTACATAAGTATCTATTTAATCAGAGAAACACGAAAAATTTTCCAAGACTCAACCACTAGCTAGGAACGGTCATTCCCGCTATTTTGACCGCATTTTGAAACGGGCATAAAAAATTCAAAAAAAATCAAAAAAATGGAAAACCTTTGCATTGTTTTATCAGATGTGGCCAAGTTACTTGCAAAAATTATAAACTTGTAATACGTCAATTATTTTAAAAAAGTGTTCTCACAAATGAGCTATCATGCGTGAAGATTCATGGCTTTCAATCCTAATAATCAACCTTATGGCCACATTCATGGCATAGTTTGTTCAAATGATCTCATATTGTGCACAAGGGTGCATATTGGAATTCCAAACAATGCTGATAAAGGGAGTTTTCATTTTCTTTGCATGGAAAATTCATTTTCCATTTTCCGAGTGCCCGAAATGAGTTTTTTTCTGAAGGACCTACCATATATTTGTTGCAAAACTGGACCAAATCAATTTTATAAAATACTAGGACATATTTAATGCACAATTGACAAAATGGTTGGGTGCCAAAAGTTTTGATCCGCCTCTCGTGAAAAAGACAAATTCCCGCCGATTCAATAGGAAGCGGGTCAAATTTGAACTGCAGCTACCTCGTAGTTTGCTCCTTATTTTTTCCAAAAATCATTTCTAGGTACATAAGTATCTATTTAATTAGAGAAACACGAAAAAAATTCCAAGACTCAACCACTAGCTAGGAATGGTCATTCCCACCGTTTTGACCGCATTTTAAAACGGGCATAAAAAATTCAAAAAAATCTAAAAATTGGAAAACCTTCGCATTGTTTCATCATATGTGGCCAAGTTACCAGCAAAAATTATAAAATTGTAATACGGCAATTATTTTAAAAAAGTGTTCTCAGAAATGAGCTATCATGCGTGAAGATTCATGGCTTTCAAGCCAAATGATCAATCTTATGGCCACATTCATGGCATAGTTTGTTCAAATGATCTCATATTGTGCACAAGGGTGCATCTTGGAATTCCAAACAATGTTGACAAAGGGAGTTTTCATTTTCTTTGCACAAAAAATTCATTTTCCATTTTTCGAGTGCCCGAAATGAGGTTTTTTTTGAAGGATGTATCATATATTTGTTGCAAAACTGGACCAAATCAATTTTATAAAATACTAGGCAATATTTAATGCACAATTGACAAAATTGTTGGGTGCCAAAAGTTTTGATCCACCTCTCGTGAAAAAGACAAATTCCCGCCGATTCAATAGGATGCGGGTCAAATTTGAACTGCAGCTACCTCGTAGTTTGCTCTTTCCAAAAATCATTTCTAGATACATAAGTATCTATTTAATCAGAGAAACACGAAAAAAATTCCAAGACTCAACCACTAGCTAGGAACGGTCATTCCCTTCGATTTTACCGCATTTTGAAACGGGCATAAAAAATTCAAAAAAATAAAAAAATTGGAAAACCTTCGCATTGTTTCATCATATGTGGCCAAGTTACCAGCAAAAATTATAAACTTGTCATACGGCAATTATTTTAAAAAAGTGTTCTCAGAAATAAGCTAGCATGCGTGAAGATTCATGGCTTTCAAGCCAAATGATCAATCTTATGGCCACATTCATGGCATAGTTTGTTCAAATGATCTCATATTGTGCACAAGGGTGCATCTTGGAATTCCAAACAATGTTGACAAAGGGAGTTTTCATTTTCTTTGCACAAAAAATTCATTTTCCATTTTTTGAGTGCCCGAAATGAGGTTTTTTTTGAAGGATGTATCATATATTTGTTGCAAAACTGGACCAAATCAATTTTATAAAATACTAGGCAATATTTAATGCACAATTGACAAAATTGTTGGGTGCCAAAAGTTTTGATCCACCTCTCGTGAAAAAGACAAATTCCCGCCGATTCAATAGGATGCGGGTCAAATTTGAACTGCAGCTACCTCGTAGTTTGCTCTTTCCAAAAATCATTTCTAGATACATAAGTATCTATTTAATCAGAGAAACACGAAAAAAATTCCAAGACTCAACCACTAGCTAGGAACGGTCATTCCCTTCGATTTTACCGCATTTTGAAACGGGCATAAAAAATTCAAAAAAATAAAAAAATTGGAAAACCTTCGCATTGTTTCATCATATGTGGCCAAGTTACCAGCAAAAATTATAAACTTGTCATACGGCAATTATTTTAAAAAAGTGTTCTCAGAAATAAGCTAGCATGCGTGAAGATTCATGGCTTTCAAGCCAAATGATCAATCTTGTGGCCACATTCATGGCATAGTTTGTTCAAATGATCTCATATTGTGCACAAGGGTGCATCTTGGAATTCCAAACAATGTTGACAAAGGGAGTTTTCATTTTCATTGCACGGAAAATTCATTTTCCATTTTCTGAGTGCCCGAAATGAGTTTTTTTGTGAAGGACCTACCATATATTTATTGCAAAATTGGACCAAATCAATTTTATAAAATACTAGGACATATTTAATGCACAATTAACCAAATGGTTGGGTGCCAAAAGTTTTGATCCACCTCTCATGAAAAAGACAAATTCTCGCCGATTCAAGAGGAAGCGGGTCAAATTTGAACTGCAGATACTTCGTAGTTTGCTCCTTATTTTTTCCAAAAATCATTTCTAGGTACATAAGTATCTATTTAATCAGAGAAACATGAAAAAAATTCCAAGACTCGACCGCTAGCTAGGAACGGTCATTCCCGCCGTTTTGACCGCCTGTTGAAACGGGCATAAAAAATTCAAAAAAAAATCAAAAAATTGGAAAACCTTCGTATTATTTCATCATATGTGGCCAAGTTACCAGCAAAAATTATAAACTTGTAATACGGCAATTATTTTAAAAAAGTGTTCTCAGAAATGAGCTATCATGCGTGAAGATTCATGGCTTTCAAGGCAAATGATCAATCTTATGGCCACATTCATGGCATAGTTTCTTCAAATGATCTCATATTGTGCACAAGGGTGCATATTGGAATTCCAAACAATGTTGACAAAGGGATTTTTCATTTTCTTTGCACGGAAAATTCATTTTCCATTTTCCGAGTGCCCGAAATGAGGTTTTTTTGTGAAGGACCTACCATATATTTGTTGCAAAACTGGAATAATTTAATTTTATAAAATACTAGGACATATTTACTGCACAATTGACAAAATGGTTGGTGCCAAAAGTTTCGATCCACCTCTCGTGAAAAAGACAAATTCCCACCGATTCAACAGGAAGCGGGTCAAATTTGAACTGCAGCTACCTCGTAGTTTGCTCTTTATTTTTTCCAAAAATCATTTCTAGGTACATAAGTATCTATTTATTTAGAGAAACACGAAAAAAATTCCAAGACTCAACCACTAGCTAGGAACAGTCATTCCCGCTGTTTTGACCTCATTTTGAAACGGGAATAACAAATTCAAAAAAAATCTAAAAATTGGAAAACCTTCGCATTGTTTCATCATATGTGGCCAAATTACCAGAAAAAATTATAAACTTGTAATATAGAAATTATTTAAAAAAAGTGTTCTCAGAAATGAGCTATCATGCGTGAAGATTCATGGCTCTCAAGCCAAATGATCAATCTTATGGCCACATTCATGTCATAGTCTGTTCAAATGATCTCATATTGTGCACAAGGGTGCACCTTGGAATTCCAAACAATGTTGACAAAGGGAGTTTTCATTTTCTTTGCACAAAAAATTCATTTTCCATTTTTCGAGTGCCCGAAATGAGGTTTTTTTGGGAAGGATGTATCATATATTTGTTGCAAAACTAGACCAAATCAATTTTATAAAATACTAGGACATATTTAATGCACAATTGACAAAATTGTTGGGTGCCAAAAGTTTTGATCCACCTCTCGTGAAAAAGACAAATTCCCGCCGATTCAATAGGATGCGGGTCAAATTTGAACTGCAGGTACCTCGTAGTTTGCTCTTTCCAAAAATCATTTCTAGATACATAAGTATCTATTTAATCAGAGAAACACAAAAAAAATTCCAAGACTCAACCACTAGGTAGGAACGGTCATTCCCTCCGTTTTTACCGCATTTTGAAACGGGCATAAAAAATTCAAAAAAAATAAAAAAATTGGAAAACCTTCGCATTGTTTCATCATATGTGGCCAAGTTACCAGCAAAAATTATAAACTTGTAATACGGCAATTATTTTAAAAAAGTGTTCTCAGAAATAAGCTAGCATGCGTGAAGATTCATGGCTTTCAAGCCAAATGATCAATCTTATGGCCACATTCATGGCATAGTTTGTTCAAATGATCTCATATTGTGCACAAGGGTGCATCTTGGAATTCCAAACAATGTTGACAAAGGGAGTTTTCATTTTCATTGCACGGAAAATTCATTTTCCATTTTCTGAGTGCCCGAAATGAGTTTTTTTGTGAAGGACCTACCATATATTTATTGCAAAATTGGACCAAATCAATTTTATAAAATACTAGGACATATTTAATGCACAATTAACCAAATGGTTGGGTGCCAAAAGTTTTGATCCACCTCTCATGAAAAAGACAAATTCCCGCCGATTCAAGAGGAAGCGGGTCAAATTTGAACTGCAGATACTTCGTAGTTTGCTCCTTATTTTTTCCAAAAATCATTTCTAGGTACATAAGTATCTATTTAATCAGAGAAACATGAAAAAAATTCCAAGACTCAACCGCTAGCTAGGAACGGTCATTCCCGCCGTTTTGACCGCCTTTTGAAACGGGCATAAAAAATTCAAAAAAATCAAAAAATTGGAAAACCTTAGTATTATTTCATCATATGTGGCCAAGTTACCAGCAAAAATTATAAACTTGTAATACGGCAATTATTTTAAAAAAGTGTTCTCAGAAATGAGCTATCATGCGTGAAGATTCATGGCTTTCAAGGCAAATGATCAATCTTATGGCCACATTCATGGCATAGTTTCTTCAAATGATCTCATATTGTGCACAAGGGTGCATATTGGAATTCCAAACAATGTTGACAAAGGGATTTTTCATTTTATTTGCACGGAAAATTCATTTTCCATTTTCCGAGTGCCCGAAATGAGGTTTTTTTGTGAAGGACCTACCATATATTTGTTGCAAAACTGGAATAAATTAATTTTATAAAATACTAGGACATATTTACTGCACAATTGACAAAATGGTTGGTGCCAAAAGTTTCGATCCACCTCTCGTGAAAAAGACAAATTCCCGCCGATTCAAGAGGAAGCGGGTCAAATTTGAACTGCAGCTACCTCGTAGTTTGCTCTTTATTTTTTCCAAAAATCATTTCTAGGTACATAAGTATCTATTTAATCAGAGAAACACGAAAAAAATTCCAAGACTCAACCACTAGCTAGGAACAGTCATTCCCGCCGTTTTGACCTCATTTTGAAACGGGCATAACAAATTCAAAAAAATCTAAAAATTGGAAAACCTTCGCATTGTTTCATCATATGTGGCCAAATTACCAGAAAAAAATTATAAACTTGTAATATAGAAATTATTTAAAAAAAGTGTTCTCAGAAATGAGCTATCATGCGTGAAGATTCATGGCTCTCAAGCCAAATGATCAATCTTATGGCCACATTCATGTCATAGTCTGTTCAAATGATCTCATATTGTGCACAAGGGTGCATCTTGGAATTCCAAACAATGTTGACAAAGGGAGTTTTCATTTTCTTTGCACGGAAAATTCATTTTCCATTTTTCGAGTGCCCGAAATGAGGTTTTTTTCTGAAGGACCTACCATATATTTATTGCAAAATTGGACCAAATCAATTTTATAAAATACTAGGACATATTTAATGCACAATTGACAAAATTGTTGGGTGCCAAAAGTTTTGATCCACCTCTCGTGAAAAAGACAAATTCCCGCCGATTCAATAGGAAGCGGGTCAAATTTGAACTGTAGCTACCTCGTAGTTTGCTCTTTATTTTTTCCAAAAATCATTTCTAGGTACATAAGTATCTATTTAATCAGACAAACACGAAAAAAATTCCAAGACTCAACCACTAGCTAGGAACGGTCATTCCCGCCGTTTTGACCGCATTTTGAAACAGGCATAAAAAATTAAAAAAAATCAAAAATTTGGAAAACCTTCGCATTGTTTCATCATATGTGGCGAAGTTACCAGCAAAAATTATAAAATTGTAATACGGCAATTATTTTAAAAAAGTGTTCTCAAAAATGAGCTATCATGCGTGAAGATTCACGGCTTTCAAGCCAAATGATCAATCTTATGGCCACATTCATGGCATAGTTTGTTCAAATGATCTCATATTGTGCACAAGGGTGCATCCTGGAATTCCAAACAATGTTGAAAAGGGAGTTTTCATTTTCTTTGCACGGAAAATTCATTTTCCATTTTCCGAGTGCCCGAAATGAGGTTTTTTTGTGATGGACCTACCATATATTTGTTGCAAAACTGGACCAAATCAATTTTATAAAATACTAGGACATATTTAATGCACAATTGACAAAATGGTTGGGTGCCAAAAGTTTTCATCCACCTCTCATGAAAAAGACAGATTCCCGCTGATTCAAGAGGAAGGGGGTCAAATTTGAACTGCAGCTACCTCGTAGTTTGCTCTTTATTTTTTCCAAAAATCATTTCTAGGTACATAAGTATTTATTTAATCAGAGAAACACGAAAAAAAATTCCAAGACTCAACCACTATCTAGGAACGGTCATTCCCGCCGTTTTGACCGCATTTTAAAACGGGCATAAAAAATTCAAAAAAATCTAAAAATTGGAAAACCTTCGCATTGTTTCATCATATGTGGCCAAGTTACCAGCAAAAATTATAAAATTGTAATACGGCAATTATTTTAAAAAAGTGTTCTCAGAAATGAGCTATCATGCGTGAAGATTCATGGCTTTCAAGCGAAATGATCAATCTTATAGCCACATTCATGGCATAGTTCATTCAAATGATCTCATATTGTGCACAAGGGTGCATCTTGGAATTCCAAACAATGTTGGCAAAGGGAGTTTTCATTTTCTTTGCACGAAAAATTCATTTTCCATTTTTCGAGTGCCCGAAATGAGGTTTTTTTGTGAAGGATGTATCATATATTTGTTGCAAAACTGGACCAAATCAATTTTATAAAATACTAGGACATATTTAATGCACAATTGACAAAATTGTTGGGTGCCAAAAGTTTTGATCCACCTCTCGTGAAAAAGAGAAATTCCCGCCGATTCAATAGGATGTGGGTCAAATTTGAACTGCAGCTACCTCGTAGTTTGCTCTTTCCAAAAATCATTTCTAGGTACATAAGTATCTATTTAATCAGAGAAACACGAAAAAAATTCCAAGACTCAACCACTAGCTAGGAACGGTCATTCCCTCCGTTTTTACCGCATTTTGAAACGGCCATAAAAAATTCAAAAAAAATAAAAAAATTGGAAAACCTTCGCATTGTTTCATCATATGTGGCCAAGTTACCAGCAAAAATTATAAACTTGTAATACGGCAATTATTTTAAAAAAGTGTTCTCAGAAATAAGCTAGCATGCGTGAAGATTCATGGCTTTCAAGCCAAATGATCAATCTTATGGCCACATTCATGGTATAGTTTGTTCAAATGATCTCATATTGTGCACAAGGGTGCATCTTGGAATTCCAAACAATGTTGACAAAGGGAGTTTTCATTTTCATTGCACGGAAAATTCATTTTCCATTTTCCGAGTGCCGGAAATGAGTTTTTTTGTGAAGGACCTACCATATATTTATTGCAAAATTGGACCAAATCAATTTTATAAAATGCTAGGACATATTTAATGCACAATTGACCAAATGGTTGGGTGCCAAAAGTTTTGATCCACCTCTCATGAAAAAGACAAATTCCCGCCGATTCAAGAGGAAGCGGGTCAAATTTGAACTGCAGATACTTCGTAGTTTGCTCCTTATTTTTTCCAAAAATCATTTCTAGGTACATAAGTATCTATTTAATCAGAGAAACATGAAAAAAATTCCAAGACTCAACCGCTAGCTAGGAACGGTCATTCCCGCCGTTTTGACCGCCTTTTGAAACGGGCATAAAAAATTCAAAAAAAATCAAAAAATTGGAAAACCTTCGCATTATTTCATCATATGTGGCCAAGTTACCAGCAAAAATTATAAACTTGTAATACGGCAATTATTTTAAAAAAGTGTTCTCAGAAATGAGCTATCATGCGTGAAGATTCATGGCTTTCAAGGCAAATGATCAATCTTATGGCCACATTCATGGCATAGTTTCTTCAAATGATCTCATATTGTGCACAAGGGTGCATATTGGAATTCCAAACAATGTTGACAAAGGGAGTTTTCATTTTCTTTGCACGGAAAATTCATTTTCCATTTTCCGAGTGCCCGAAATGAGGTTTTTTTGTGAAGGACCTACCATATATTTGTTGCAAAACTGGACCAAATTAATTTTATAAAATACTAGGACATATTTACTGCACAATTGACAAAATGGTTGGTGCCAAAAGTTTCGATCCACCTCTCGTGAAAAAGACAAATTCCCGCCGATTCAACAGGAAGGGGGTCAAATTTGAACTGCAGCTACCTCGTAGTTTGCTCTTTATTTTTTCCAAAAATCATTTCTAGGTACATAAGTATCTATTTAATCAGAGAAACACGAAAAAAATTCCAAGACTCAACCACTAGCTAGGAACAGTCATTCCCGCCGTTTTGACCTCATTTTGAAACGGGCATAACAAATTTAAAAAAAATCTAAAAATTGGAAAACCTTTGCATTGTTTCATCATATGTGGCCAAGTTACCAGAAAAAATTATAAACTTGTAATATAGAAATTATTTAAAAAAAGTGTTCTCAGAAATGAGCTATCATGCGTGAAGATTCATGGCTCTCAAGCCAAATGATCAATCTTATGGCCACATTCATGTCATAGTTTGTTCAAATGATCTCATATTGTGCACAAGGGTGCATCTTGGAATTCCACACAATGTTGACAAAGGGAGTTTTCATTTTCTTTGCACGGAAAATTCATTTTCCATTTTTCGAGTGCCCGAAATGAGGTTTTTTTCTGATGGACCTACCATATATTTATTGCAAAATTGGACCAAATCAATTTTATAAAATACTAGGACATATTTAATGCACAATTGACAAAATTGTTGGGTGCCAAAAGTTTTGATCCACCTCTCGCGAAAAAGACAAATTCCCGCCGATTCAATAGGAAGCGGGTCAAATTTGAACTGCACCTACCTCGTAGTTTGCTGTTTATTTTTTCCAAAAATCATTTCTAGGTACATAAGTATCTATTTAATCAGACAAACACGAAAAAAATTCCAAGACTCAACCACTAGCTAGGTACGGTCATTCCCGCCGTTTTGACCGCATTTTGAAACAGGCATAAAAAATTAAAAAAAATTAAAAATTTGGAAAACCTTCGCATTGTTTCATCATATGTGGCGAAGTTACCAGCAAAAATTATAAAATTGTAATACGGCAATTATTTTAAAAAAGTGTTCTCAGAAATGAGCTATCATGCGTGAAGATTCATGGCTTTCAAGCCAAATGATCAATCTTATGGCCACATTCATGGCATAGTTTGTTCAAATGATCTCATATTGTGCACAAGGGTGCATCCTGGAATTCCAAACAATGTTGAAAAAGGGAGTTTTCATTTTCTTTGCACGGAAAATTCATTTTCCATTTTCCGAGTGCCCGAAATGAGGTTTTTTTGTGAAGGACCTACCATATATTTGTTGCAAAACTGGACCAAATCAATTTTATAAAATACTAGGACATATTTAATGCACAATTGACAAAATGGTTGGGTGCCAAAAGTTTTGATCCACCTCTCGTGAAAAAGATAGATTCCCGCTGATTCAAGAGGAAGGGGGTCAAATTTGAACTGCAGCTACCTCGTAGTTTGTTCTTTATTTTTTCCAAAAATCATTTCTAGGTACATAAGTATCTATTTAATCAGAGAAACACGAAAAAAAATTCCAAGACTCAACCACTATCTAGGAAAGGTCATTCCCACCGTTTTGACCGCATTTTAAAACGTGCATAAGAAATTCAAAAAAATCTAAAAATTGGAAAACCTTCGCATTGTTTCATCATATGTGGCCAAGTTACCAGCAAAAATTATAAAATTTTAATAAGGCAATTATTTTAAAAAAGTGTTCTCAGAAATGAGCTATCATGCGTGAAGATTCACGACTTTCAAGCCAAAAGATCAATCTTATGGCCACATTCATGGCATAGTTTGTTCAAATGATCTCATATTGTGCACAAGGGTGCATCCTGGAATTCCAAACAATGTTGAAAAAGGGAGTTTTCATTTTCTTTGCACGGAAAATTCATTTTCCATTTTCCGAGTGCCCGAAATGAGGTTTTTTTGTGAAGGACCTACCATATATTTGTTGCAAAACTGGACCAAATCAATTTTATAAAATACTAGGACATATTTAATGCACAATTGACAAAATGGTTGGGTGCCAAAAGTTTTGATCCACCTCTCGTGAAAAAGATAGATTCCCGCTGATTCAAGAGGAAGGGGGTCAAATTTGAACTGCAGCTACCTCGTAGTTTGTTCTTTATTTTTTCCAAAAATCATTTCTAGGTACATAAGTATCTATTTAATCAGAGAAACACGAAAAAAAATTCCAAGACTCAACCACTATCTAGGAACGGTCATTCCCACCGTTTTGACCGCATTTTAAAACGTGCATAAGAAATTCAGAAAAATCTAAAAATTGGAAAACCTTCGCATTGTTTCATCATATGTGGCCAAGTTACCAGCAAAAATTATAAAATTGTAATACGGCAATTATTTTAAAAAAGTGTTCTCAGAAATGAGCTATCATGCGTGAAGATTCATGGCTTTCAAGCCAAATGATCAATCTTATGGCCACATTCATGGCATAGTTTGTTCAAATGATCTCATATTGTGCAGAAGGGTGCATCTTGGAATTCCAAACAATGTTGACAAAGGGAGTTTTCATTTTCTTTGCACGAAAAATTCATTTTCCATTTTTCGAGTGCCAGAAATGAGGTTTTTTTCTGAAGGATGTATCATATATTTGTTGCAAAACTGGACCAAATCAATTTTATAAAATACTAGGACATATTTAATGCACAATTGACAAAATTGTTGGGTGCCAAAAGTTTTGATCCACCTCTCGTGAAAAAGACAAATTCCCGCCGATTCAATAGGGTGCGGGTCAAATTTGAACTGCAGCTACCTCGTAGTTTGCTCTTTCCAAAAATCATTTCTAGGTACATAAGTATCTATTTAATCAGAGAAACACGAAAAA
This sequence comes from Triticum aestivum, assembly GCF_018294505.1. Classification (NCBI taxonomy): domain Eukaryota; kingdom Viridiplantae; phylum Streptophyta; class Magnoliopsida; order Poales; family Poaceae; genus Triticum; species Triticum aestivum. The sequence goes on from NC_057794.1 coordinate 562,384,302, forward strand.
AATTCCAAGACTCAACCACTAGCTAGGAACGGTCATTCCCTCCGTTTTTACCGCATTTTGAAACGGGCATAAAAAATTGAAAAAAAAAATAAAAAAATTGGAAAACCTTCGCATTGTTTCATCATATGTGGCCAAGTTACCAGCAAAAATTATAAACTTGTAATATATCAATTATTTTAAAAAAGTGTTCTCAGAAATGAGCTATCATGCATGAAGATTCATGGCTTTCAAGCCAAATGATCAATCTTATGGCCACATTCATGGCATAGCTTGTTCAAATGATCTCATATTGTGCACAAGGGTGCATCTTGGAATTCCAAACAATGTTGACAAAGGGAGTTTTCATTTTCATTGCACGGAAAATTCATTTTCCATTTTCCGAGTGCCCGAAATGAGTTTTTTTGTGAAGGACCTACCATATATTTATTGCAAAATTGGACCAAATCAATTTTATAAAATACTAGGACATATTTAATGCACAATTGACCAAATGGTTGGGTGCCAAAAGTTTTGATCCACCTCTCATGAAAAAGACAAATTCCCGCCGATTCAAGAGGAAGCGGGTCAAATTTGAACTGCAGATACTTCGTAGTTTGCTCCTTATTTTTTCCAAAAATCATTTTTAGGTACATAAGTATCTATTTAATCAGAGAAACATGAAAAAAATTCCAAGACTCAACCGCTAGCTAGGAACGGTCATTCCCGCCGTTTTGACCGCCTTTTGAAACGGGCATAAAAAATTCAAAAAAAATCAAAAAATTGGAAAACCTTCGCATTATTTCATCATATGTGGCCAAGTTACCAGCAAAAATTATAAACTTGTAATACGGCAATTATTTTAAAAAAGTGTTCTCAGAAATGAGCTATCATGCGTGAAGATTCATGGCTTTCAAGGCAAATGATCAATCTTATGGCCACATTCATGGCATAGTTTCTTCAAATGATCTCATATTGTGCACAAGGGTGCATCTTGGAATTCCAAACAATGTTGACAAAGGGAGTTTTAATTTTCATTGCACGGAAAATTCATTTTCCATTTTCCGAGTGCCCGAAATGAGTTTTTTTGTGAAGGACCTACCATATATTTATTGCAAAATTGGACCAAATCAATTTTATAAAATACTAGGACATATTTAATGCACAATTGACCAAATGGTTGGGTGCCAAAAGTTTTGATCCACCTCTCATGAAAAAGACAAATTCCCGCCGATTCAAGAGGAAGCGGGTCAAATTTGAACTGCAGATACTTCGTAGTTTGCTCCTTATTTTTTCCAAAAATCATTTTTAGGTACATAAGTATCTATTTAATCAGAGAAACATGAAAAAAATTCCAAGACTCAACCGCTAGCTAGGAACGGTCATTCCCGCCGTTTTGACCGCCTTTTGAAACGGGCATAAAAAATTCAAAAAAAATCAAAAAATTGGAAAACCTTCGCATTATTTCATCATATGTGGCCAAGTTACCAGCAAAAATTATAAACTTATAATACGGCAATTATTTTAAAAAAGTGTTCTCAGAAATGAGCTATCATGCGTGAAGATTCATGGCTTTCAAGGCAAATGATCAATCTTATGGCCACATTCATGGCATAGTTTCTTCAAATGATCTCATATTGTGCACAAGGGTGCATATTGGAATTCCAAACAATGTTGACAAAGGGAGTTTTAATTTTCTTTGCACGGAAATTTCATTTTCCATTTTCCGAGTGCCCGAAATGAGGTTTTTTTGTGAAGGACCTACCATATATTTGTTGCAAAACTGGACCAAATTAATTTTATAAAATACTAGGACATATTTAATTCACAATTGACAAAATTGTTGGGTGCCAAAAGTTTTGATCCACCTCTCGTGAAAAAGATAGATTCCGGCTGATTCAAGAGGAAGGGGGTCAAATTTGAACTGCAGCTACCTCGTAGTTTGCTCTTTATTTTTTCCAAAAATCATTTCTAGGTACATAAGTATCTATTTAATCAGAGAAACACGAAAAATAATTCCAAGACTCAACCACTAGCTAGGAACGGTCATTCCCGCTGTTTTGACCGCATTTTGAAACGGGCATAAAAAATTCAAAAAAATATAAAATAATTGGAAAACCTTTGCATTGTTTCATCATATGTGGCCAAGTTACTAGCAAAAATTATAAAATTGAAAAATGGCCATTATTTTAAAAAAGTGTTCTCAGAAATGAGCTATCATCCGTGAAGATTCACGGCTTTCAAGCCAAATGATCAATCTTATGGCCACATTCATGGCATAGTTTGTTCAAATGATCTCATATTGTGCACAAGGGTGCATCTTGGAATTCCAAACAATGTTGCAAAAGGGAGTTTTCATTTTCTTTGCACGGAAAATTCATTTTCCATTTTCTGAGTGCCCGAAATGAGGTTTTTTTGTGAAGGACCTACCATATATTTGTTGCAAAACTGGACCAAATCAATTTTATAAAATACTACGATATATTTAATGCACAATTGACAAAATGGTTGGGTGCCAAAAGTTTTGATCCACCTCTCGTGAAAAAGACAGATTCCCGCTGCTTCAAGAGGAAGGGGGTCAAATTTGAACTGCAGCTACCTCGTAGTTTGCTCTTTATTTTTTCCAAAAATCATTTCTAGGTACATAAGTATCTATTTAATCAGACAAACACGAAAAAAATTCCAAGACTCAACCACTAGCTAGGAACGGTCATTCCCGCCGTTTTGACCGCATTTCGAAACAGGCACAAAAAATTAAAAAAAAATCAAAAATTTGGAAAACCTTCGCATTGTTTCATCATATGTGGCCAAGTTACTAGCAAAAATTATAAAATTGAAACATGGCAATTATTTTAAAAAAGTGTTCTCAGAAATGAGCTATCATGCGTGAAGATTCATGGCTTTCAAGCCAAATGATCAATCTTATGGCCACATTCATGGCATAGTTTGTTCAAATGATCTCATATTGTGCACAAGGGTGCATCTTGGAATTCCAAACAATGTTGCAAAAGGGAATTTTCATTTTCTTTGCACGGAAAATTCATTTTCCATTTTCTGAGTGCCCGAAATGAGGTTTTTTTGTGAAGGACCTACCATATATTTGTTGCAAAACTGGACCAAATCAATTTTATAAAATACTATGATCTATTTAATGCACAATTGACAAAATGGTTGGGTTCCAAAAGTTTTGATCCACCTCTCGTGAAAAAGACAGATTCCCGCTGATTCAAGAGGAAGGGGGTCAAATTTGAACTGCAGATACCTCGTAGTTTGCTCTTTATTTTTTCCAAAAATCATTTCTAGGTACATAAGTATCTATTTAATCAGAGAAACACGAAAAAAAATTCCAAGACTCAACCACTATCTACGAACGGTCATTCCCGCCGTTTTGACCGCATTTTGAAACGGGCATAAAAAATTCAAAAAAAATATAAAAAAATTGGAAAACCTTCGCATTGTTTCATCATATGTGGCCAAGTTACCAGCAAAAATTATAAACTTCTAATATAGCAATTATTTTAAAAAAGTGTTCTCAGAAATGAGCTATCATGCATGAAGATTCATGGCTTTCAAGCCAAATGATCAATCTTATGGCCACATTCATGGCATAGTTTGTTCAAATGATCTCATATTGTGCACAAGGGTGCATCTTGGAATTCCAAACAATGTTGACAAAGGGAGTTTTCATTTTCTTTGCACGGAAAATTCATTTTCCATTTTTCGTGTGCCCGAAATGAGGTTTTTTTCTGAAGGACCTACCATATATTTATTGCAAAATTGGACCAAATCAATTTTATAAAATACTAGGACATATTTAATGCACAATTGACAAAATTGTTGGGTGCCAAAAGTTTTGATCCACCTCTCATGAAAAAGACAAATTCCCGCCGATTCAATAGGAAGCAGGTCAAATTTGAACTGCAGCTACCTCGTAGTTTGCTCTTTATTTTTTCCAAAAATCATTTCTAGGTACATAAGTATCTGTTTAATCAGAGAAACACGAAAAGAAATTCAAGACTCAACCACTAGCTAGGAACGGTCATTCCCGCCGTTTTGACCGCATTTTGAAAGGGGCATAAAAAATTCAAAAAAAATCAAAAAATTGGAAAACCTTCGCATTGTTTCATCATATGTGGCCAAGTTACCAGCAAAAATTATAAAATTGTAATACGGCAATTCTTTTAAAAAAGTGTTCCCAGAAATGAGCTATCATGCGTGAAGATTCATGGCTTTCAAGCCAAATGATCAATATTATGGCCACATTCATGGCATAGGTTGTTCAAATGATCTCATATTATGCACAAGGGTGCATCTTGGAATTCCAAACAATGTTGAAAAAGGGAGTTTTCATTTTCTTTGCACGGAAAATTCATTTTCCATTCTCCGAGTGCCCGAAATGAGGTTTTTTTGTGAAGGACCTACCATACATTTGTTGCAAAACTGGACCAAATCAATTTTATAAAATACTAGGACATATTTAATGCACAATTGACAAAATGGTTGGGTGCCAAAAGTTTTGATCCACCTCTCATGAAAAAGACAAATTCCCGCCGATTCAATAGGAAGGGGGTCAAATTTGAACTGCAGCTACCTCGTAGTTTACTCTTTATTTTTTCCAAAAATCATTTCTAGGTACATAAGTATCTATTTAATCAAAGAAACACGAAAAAAATTTCCAAGACTCAACCACTAGCTAGGAACGGTCATTCCCGCCGTTTTGACCGCATTTTGAAACGAGCATAACAAATTCGAAAAAAATAAAAAAATTGGAAAACCTTCGCATTGTTTCATCATATGTGGCCAAGTTACCAGCAAAAATTATAAACTTGTAATATAGCAATTATTTTAAAAAAGTGTTCTCAGAAATAAGCTATCATGCGTGAAGATTCATGGCTTTTAAGCCAAATGATCAATCTTATGGCCACATTCATGGCATAGTTTGTTCAAATGATCTCATATTGTGCACAAGGGTGCATCTTGGAATTCCAAACAATGTTGACAAAGGGAGTTTTCATTTACTTTGCACGGAAAATTCGTTTTCCACTTTCCGAGTGCCCCAAATGAGTTTTTTTTGTGAAGGACCTACCATATATTTTTTACAAAACTGGACCAAATCAATTTTATAAAATACTAGGACATATTTAATGCAGAATTGACAAATTGTTGGGTGCCAAAAGTTTTGATCCACCTCTCATGAAAAAGACAAATTCCCGCCGATTCAATAGGAAGCGGGTCAAATTTGAACTGCAGCTACCTCGTAGTTTCCTCCTTATTTTTTCCAAAAATCATTTCTAGGTACATAAGTATCTATTTAATCAGAGAAACACGAAAAAAATTCCAAGACTCAACCACTAGCTAGGAATGGTCATTCCCACCGTTTTGACCGCATTTTGAAACGGGCATAAAAAATTCAAAAAAAATTGGAAAACCTTCGCCTTGTTAATTCATATGTGGCCAAGTTACCAGCAAAAATTATAAACTTGTAATATAGCAATTATTTTAAAAAAAGTGTTCTCGGAAATGAGCTATCATGCGTGAAGATTCATGGCTTTCAAGCCAAATGATCAATTTTATGGCCACATTCATGGCATAGTTTGTTCAAATGATCTCATATTGTGCACAAGGGAGCATCTTGGAATTCCAAACAATGTTGACAAAGGGAGTTTTCATTTTCTTTGCACGAAAAATTCATTTTCCATTTTTCGAGTGCCCGAAATGAGGTTTTTTTGTGAAGGATGTATCATATATTTGTTGCAAAACTGGACCAAATCAATTTTATAAAATACTAGGACATATTTAATGCACAATTGACAAAATTGTTGGGTGCCAAAAGTTTTGATCCACCTCTCGTGAAAAAGACAAATTCCCGCCGATTCAATAGGATGCGGGTCAAATTTGAACTGCAGCTACCTCGTAGTTTGCTCTTTCCAAAAATCATTTCTAGGTACATAAGTATCTATTTAATCAGAGAAACACGAAAAAAATTCCAAGACTCAACCACTAGCTAGGAACGGTCATTCCCTCCGTTTTTACTACATTTTGAAATGGGCATAAAAAATTTAAAAAAAATAAAAAAATTGGAAAACCTTCGCATTGTTTCATCATATGTGGCCAAGTTACCAGCAAAAATTATAAACTTGTAATACGGCAATTATTTTAAAAAAGTGTTCTCAGAAATAAGCTAGCGTGCGTGAAGATTCATGGCTTTCAAGCCAAATGATCAATCTTATGGCCACATTCATGGCATAGTTTGTTCAAATGATCTCATATTGTGCACAAGGGTGCATCTTGGAATTCCAAACAATGTTGACAAAGGGAGTTTTCATTTTCTTTGCACGGAAAATTCATTTTCCATTTTTCGAGTGCCTGAAATGAGGTTTTTTTCTGAAGGACCTACCATATATTTATTGCAAAATTGGACCAAATCAATTTTATAAAATACTAGGACATATTTAATGCACAATTGACAAAATGGTTGGGTGCCAAAAGTTTTGATCCACCTCTCGTGAAAAAGACAGATTCCCGCTGATTCAAGAGGAAGGGGATCAAATTTGAACTGCAGCTACCTCGTAGTTTGCTCTTTAATTTTTCCAAAAATCATTTCTAGGTACATAAGTATCTATTTAATCATAGAAACACGAAAAAAATTCCAAGACTCAACAACTAGCTAGGAACGGTCATTCCCGCCGTTTTGACCGCCTTTTGAAACGGGCATAAAAAATTCAAAAAAAATCAAAAAATTGGAAAACCTTCGCATTATTTCATCATATGTGGCCAAGCTACCAGCAAAAATTATAAACTTGTAATACGGCAATTATTTTAAAAAAGTGTTCTCAGAAATGAGCTATCATGCGTGAAGATTCATGGCTTTCAAGGCAAATGATCAATCTTCTGGCCACATTCATGGCATAGTTTGTTCAAATGATCTCATATTGTGCACAAGGGTGCATCGTGGAATTCCAAACAATGTTGACAAAGGGAGTTTACATTTTCTTTGCACGGAACATTCATTTTCCATTTTCCGAGTGCCCGAAATGAGGTTTCTTGTGAAGGACCAACCATATATTTGTTAGAAAACTGGACCAAATTAATTTTATAAAATACTAGGACATATTTACTGCACAATTGACAAAATGGTTGGGTGCCAAAAGTTTCGATCCACCTCTCGTGAAAAAGACAAATTCCCGCCGGTTCAATAGGAAGCGGGTCAAATTTGAACTGCAGCTACCTCGTAGTTTGCTCTTTATTTTTTCCAAAAATCATTTCTAGGTACATAAGTATCTATTTAATCAGAGAAACACGAAAAAAATTCCAAGACTCAGCCACTAGCTAGGAACAGTCATTCCCGCCGTTTTGACCGCATTTTGAAACGGGCATAACAAATTCAAAAAAAAATCTAAAAATTGGAAAACCTTCGCATTGTTTCATCATATGTGGCCAAGTTACCAGAAAAAATTATAAACTTCTAATATAGAAGTTATTTTAAAAAAGTGTTCTCAGAAATGAGCTATCATGCGTGAAGATTCATGGCTCTCAAGCCAAATGATCAATCTTATGGCCACATTCATGTCATAGTTTGTTCAAATGATCTCATATTGTGCACAAGGGTGCATCTTGGAATTCCAAACAATGTTGACAAAGGGAGTTTTTATTTTCTTTGCACGGAAAATTCATTTTCCATTTTTCGAGTGCCCGGAATGAGGTTTTTTTCTGAAGGACCTACCATATATTTATTGCAAAACTGGACCAAATCAATTTTATAAAATACTAGGACATATTTAATGCACAATTGACAAAATGGTTGGGTGCCAAAAGTTTTGATCCACCTCTCGTGAAAAAGACTGATTCCCGCTGATTCAAGAGGAAGGGGGTCAAATTTGAACTGCAGCTACCTCGTAGTTTGCTCTTTATTTTTTCCAAAAATCATTTCTAGGTACATAAGTATCTATTTAATCAGAGAAACACGAAAAAAAAATCCAAGACTCAACCACTAGCTAGGAACGGTCATTCCCGTCGTTTTGACCGCATTTTGAAACGGGCATAAAAAATTCAAAAAAAATATAAAAAAATTGGAAAACCATCGCATTGTTTCATCATATGTGGCCAAGTTACCAGCAAAAATTATAAAATTGTAACACGGCAATTATTTGAAAAAAGTGTTCTCAGAAATGAGCTATCATGCGTGAAGATTCATGGCTTTCAAGCCAAATGATCAATCTTATGGCCACATTCATGGCATAGTTTGTTCAAATGATCTCATATTGTGCACAAGGGTGCATCTTGGAATTCTAAACAATGTTGAAAAAGGGAGCTTTCATTTTCTTTGCACGGAAAATTCATTTTCCATTTTCCGAGTGCCCGAAATGAGGTTTTTTTGTGAAGGACCTACCATATATTTGTTGCAAAACTGGACAAAATCAATTTTATAAAATACTACGATATTTTTAATGCACAATTGACAAAATGGTTGGGTGCCAAAAGTTTTGATCCACCTCTCGTGAAAAAGACAGAGTCCCGCTGATTCAAGAGGAAGGGGGTCAAATTTGAACTGCAGCTACCTCGTAGTTTGCTCTTTATTTTTTCCAAAAATCATTTCTAGGTACATAAGTATCTATTTAATTAGAGAAACACGAAAAAAATTCCAAGACTCAACCACTATCTAGGAACGGTCATTCCCGCCGTTTTGACCGCATTTTGGAACGGACATAAAAAATTCAAAAAAAATATAAAAAAATTGGAAAACCTTCGCATTGTTTCATCATATGTGGCCAAGTTACCAGCAAAAATTATAAACTTCTAATATAGCAATTATTTTAAAAAAGTGTTCTCAGAAATGAGCTATCTTGCGTGAAGATTCATGGCTTTCAAGCCAAATGATCAATCTTATGGCCACATTCATGGCATAGTTTGTTCAAATGATCTCATATTGTGCACAAGGGTGCATCTTGGAATTCCAAACAATGTTGACAAAGGGACTTTTCATTTTCTTTGCACGGAAAATTCATTTTCCATTTTTCGAGTGCCCGAAATGAGGTTTTTTTTCTGAAGGACCTACCATATATTTATTGCAAAATTGGACCAAATCAATTTTATAAAATACTAGGACATATTTAATGCACAATTGACAAAATTGTTGGGTGCCAAAAGTTTTGATCCACCTCTCATGAAAAAGACAACTTCCCGCCGATTCAATAGGAAGCAGGTCAAATTTGAACTGCAGCTACCTCGTAGTTTGCTCTTTATGTTTTCCAAAAATCATTTCTCGGTACATAAGTATCTGTTTAATAAGAGAAACACGAAAAATATTCAAGACTCAACCACTAGCTAGGAACGGTCATTCCCGCCGTTTTGACCGCATTTTGAAACGGGCATAAAAAATTCAAAAAAAATCAAAAAATTGGAAAACCTTCGCATTGTTTCATCATATGTGGCCAAGTTACCAGCAAAAATTATAAAATTGTAATACGGCAATTCTTTTAAAAAAGTGTTCTCAGAAATGAGCTATCATGCGTGAAGATTCATGGCTTTCAAGCCAAATGATCAATATTATGGCCACATTCATGGCATAGGTTGTTCAAATGATCTCATATTATGCACAAGGGTGCATCTTGGAATTCCAAACAATGTTGAAAAAGGGAGTTTTCATTTTCTTTGCACGGAAAAATCATTTTCCATTTTCTGAGTGCCCGAAATGAGGTGTTTTTGTGAAGGACCTACCATATATTTGTTGCAAAACTGGACCAAATTAATTTTATAAAATACTAGGAGATATTTACTGCACAATTGACAAAATGGTTGGGTGCCAAAAGTTTCGATCCACCTCTCGTGAAAAAGACAAATTCCCGCCGATTCAAGAGGAGGCGGGTCAAATTTGAACTGCAGCTACCTCGTAGTTTGCTCTTTATTTTTTCCAAAAATCATTTCTAGGTACATAAGTATCTATTTAATCAGAGAAACACGAAAAAAATTCCAAGACTCGGCCACTAGCTAGGAACACTCATTCCCGCCGTTTTGACCGCATTTTGAAACGGGCATAACAAATTCAAAAAAAATCTAAAAATTGGAAAACCTTCGCATTGTTTCATCATATGTGGCCAAGTTACCAGAAAAAATTATAAACTTGTAATATAGAAATTATTTAAAAAAAGTATTCTCAGAAATGAGCTATCATGCGTGAAGATTCATGGCTCTCAAGCCAAATGATCAATCTTATGGCCATATTCATGTCATAGTTTGTTCAAATGATCTCATATTGTGCACAAGGGTGCACCTTGGAATTCCAAACAATGTTGACAAAGGGAGTTTTTATTTTCTTTGCACGGAAAATTCATTTTCCATTTTTCGAGTGCCCGAAATGAGGTTTTTTTCTGAAGGACCTACCATATATTTATTGCAAAATTGGACCAAATCAATTTTATAAAATACTAGGACATATTTAATGCACAATTGACAAAATTGTTGGGTGCCAAAAGGTTTGATCCACCTCTCGTGAAAAAGACAAATTCCCGCCGATTCAATAGGAAGCGGGTCAAATTTGAACTGCAGCTACCTCGTAGTTTGCTCTTTATTTTTTCCAAAAATCATTTCTAGGTACATAAGTATCTATTTAATCAGACAAACATGAAAAAAATTCCAAGACTCAACCACTAGCTAGGAACGGTCATTCCCGCCGTTTTGACCGCATTTTGAAACAGGCATAAAAAATTAAAAAAAATTAAAAATTTGGAAAACCTTCGCATTGTTTCATCATATGTGGCGAAGTTACCAGCAAAAATTATAAAATTGTAATACGGCAATTATTTTAAAAAAGTGTTCTCAGAAATGAGCTATCATGCGTGAAGATTCATGGCTTTCAAACCAAATGATCAATCTTATGGCCACATTCATGGCATAGTTTGTTCAAATGATCTCATATTGTGCACAAGGGTGCATCCTGAATTCCAAACAATGTTGAAAAAGGGAGTTTTCATTTTCTTTGCACGGAAAATTCATTTTCCATTTTCCGAGTGCCCGAAATGAGGTTTTTTTCTGAAGGACCTACCATATATTTGTTGCAAAACTGGACCAAATCAATTTTATAAAATACTAGGACATATTTAATGCACAATTGACAAAATGGTTGGGTGCCAAAAGTTTTGATCCACCTCTCGTGAAAAAGACAGATTCCCGCTGATTCAAGAGGAAGGGGGTCAAATTTGAACTGCAGCTACCTCGTAGTTTGCTCTTTATTTTTTCCAAAAATCATTTCTAAGTACATAAGTATCTATTTAATCAGAGAAACACGAAAAAAAATTCCAAGACTCAACCACTATCTAGGAACGGTCATTCCCGCCGTTTTGACCGCATTTTAAAATGGGCATAAAAAATTCAAAAAAATCTAAAAATTGGAAAACCTTCGCATTGTTTCATCATATGTGGCCAAGTTACCAGCAAAAATAATAAAATTGTAATACGGCAATTCTTTTAAAAAAGTGTTCTCAGAAATGAGCTATCATGCGTGAAGATTCATGGCTTTCAAGCCAAATGATCAATATTATGGCCACATTCATGGCATAGGTTGTTCAAATGATCTCATATTATGCACAAGGGTGCATCTTGGAATTCCAAACAATGTTGAAAAAGGGAGTTTTCATTTTCTTTGCACGGAAAATTCATTTTCCATTTTCCGAGTGCCCGAAATGAGGTTTTTTTGTGAAGGACCTACATTATATTTGTTGCAAAACTGGACCAAATCAATTTTATAAAATACTAGGACATATTTAATGCACAATTGACAAAATTGTTGGGTGCCAAAAGGTTTGATCCACCTCTCGTGAAAAAGACAAATTCCCGCCGATTCAATAGGAAGCGGGTCAAATTTGAACTGCAGCTACCTCGTAGTTTGCTCTTTATTTTTTCCAAAAATCATTTCTAGGTACATAAGTATCTATTTAATCAGACAAACATGAAAAAAATTCCAAGACTCAACCACTAGCTAGGAACGGTCATTCCCGCCGTTTTGACCGCATTTTGAAACAGGCATAAAAAATTAAAAAAAATCAAAAATTTGGAAAACCTTCGCATTGTTTCATCATATGTGGCGAAGTTACCAGCAAAAATTATAAAATTGTAATACGGCAATTATTTTAAAAAAGTGTTCTCAGAAATGAGCTATCATGCGTGAAGATTCATGGCTTTCAAACCAAATGATCAATCTTATGGCCACATTCATGGCATAGTTTGTTCAAATGATCTCAAATATTGCACAAGGGTGCATCCTGAATTCCAAACAATGTTGAAAAAGGGAGTTTTCATTTTCTTTGCACGGAAAATTCATTTTCCATTTTCCGAGTGCCCGAAATGAGGTTTTTTTCTGAAGGACCTACCATATATTTGTTGCAAAACTGGACCAAATCAATTTTATAAAATACTAGGACATATTTAATGCACAATTGACAAAATGGTTGGGTGCCAAAAGTTTTGATCCACCTCTCGTGAAAAAGACAGATTCCCGCTGATTCAAGAGGAAGGGGGTCAAATTTGAACTGCAGCTACCTCGTAGTTTGCTCTTTATTTTTTCCAAAAATCATTTCCAGGTACATAAGTATCTATTTAATCAGAGAAACACGAAAAAAAATTCCAAGACTCAACCACTATCTAGGAACGGTCATTCCCGCCGTTTTGACCGCATTTTAAAATGGGCATAAAAAATTCAAAAAAATCTAAAAATTGGAAAACCTTCGCATTGTTTCATCATATGTGGCCAAGTTACCAGCAAAAATAATAAAATTGTAATACGGTAATTCTTTTAAAAAAGTGTTCTCAGAAATGAGCTATCATGCGTGAAGATTCATGGCTTTCAAGCCAAATGATCAATATTATGGCCACATTCATGGCATAGGTTGATCAAATGATCTCATATTATGCACAAGGGTGCATCTTGGAATTCCAAACAATGTTGAAAAAGGGAGTTTTCATTTTCTTTGCACGGAAAATTCATTTTCCATTTTCCGAGTGCCCGAAATGAGGTTTTTTTGTGAAGGACCTACATTATATTTGTTGCAAAACTGGACCAAATTAATTTTATAAAATACTAGGACATATTTACTGCACAATTGACAAAATGGTTGGGTGCCAAAAGTTTCGATCCACCTCTCGTGAAAAAGACAAATTCCCGCCGATTCAACAGGAAGCGGGTCAAATTTGAACTGCAGCTACCTCGTAGTTTGCTCTTTATTTTTTCCAAAAATCATTTCTAGGTACATAAGTATCTATTTAATCAGAGAAACACGAAAAAGTTTCCAAGACTCAGCCACTAGCTAGGAACAGTCATTCCCGCCGTTTTGACCGCATTTTGAAACGGGCATAAAAAATTCAAAAAAAATATAAAAAAATTAGAAAACCTTCGCATTGTTTCATCATATGTGGCCAAGTTACCAGCAAAAATTATAAACTTCTAATATAGCAATTATTTTAAATAAGTGTTCTCAGAAATGAGCTATCATGCGTGAAGATTCATGGCTTTCAAGCCAAATGATCAATCTTATGGCCACATTCATGGCATGGTTTGTTCAAATGATCTCATATTGTGCACAAGGGTGCATCTTGGAATTCCAAACAATGTTGACAAAGGGAGTTTTCATTTTCTTTGCACGGAAAATTCATTTTCCATTTTTCGAGTGCCCGAAATGAGGTTTTTTTCTGAAGGACCTACCATATATTTATTGCAAAATTGGACCAAATCAATTTTATAAAATACTAGGACATATTTAATGCACCATTGACAAAATTGTTGGGTGCCAAAAGTTTTAATCCACCTCTCATGAAAAAGACAAATTCCCGCCGATTCAATAGGAAGCAGGTCAAATTTGAACTGCAGCTACCTCGTAGTTTGCTCTTTATGTTTTCCAAAAATCATTTCTAGGTACATAAGTATCTGTTTAATCAGAGAAACACGAAAAAAATTCAAGACTCAACCACTAGCTAGGAATGGTCATTCCCGCCGTTTTGACCGCATTTTGAAACGGGCATAAAAAATTCAAAAAAAATCAAAAAATTGGAAAACCTTCGCATTGTTTCATCATATGTGGCCAAGTTACCAGCAAAAATTATAAAATTGTAATACGGCAATTCTTTTAAAAAAGTGTTCTCAGAAATGAGCTATCATGCGTGAAGATTCATGGCTTTCAAGCCAAATGATCAATATTATGGCCACATTCATGGCATAGGTTGTTCAAATGATCTCATATTATGCAGAAGGGTGCATCTTGGAATTCCAAACAATGTTGAAAAAGGGAGTTTTCATTTTCTTTGCACGGAAAATTCATTTTCCATTTTCCGAGTGCCCGAAATGAGTTTTTTTCTGAAGGACCTACCATATATTTATTGCAAAATTGGACCAAATAAATTTTATAAAATACTAGGACATATTTAATGCACAATTGACCAAATGGTTGGGTGCCAAAAGTTTTGATCCACCTCTCGTGAAAAAGACAAATTCCCGCCGATTCAAGAGTAAGCGGGTCAAATTTGAACTGCAGATACCTCGTAGTTTGCTCCTTATTTTTTCCAAAAATCATTTCTAGGTACATAAGTATCTATTTAATCAGAGAAACACAAAAAAAATTCCAAGACTCAACCACTAGCTAGGAACGGTCATTCCCGCCGTTTTGACCGCCTTTTGAAACGGGCATAAAAAATTCAAAAAAAATCAAAAAATTGGAAAACCTTCGCATTATTTCATCATATGTGGCCAAGTTACCAGCAAAAATTAAACTTGTAATACGGCAATTATTTTAAAAAAGTGTTCTCAGAAATGAGCTATCATGCGTGAAGATTCATGGCTTTCAAGGCAAATGATCAATCTTATGGCCACATTCATGGCATAGTTTGTTCAAATTATATCATATTGTGCACAAGGGTGCATCTTGGAATTCCAAACAATGTTGACAAAGGGAGTTTACATTTTCTTTGCACGGAAAATTCATTTTCCATTTTCCGAGTGCCCGAAATGAGGTTTTTTTGTGAAGGACCTACCATATATTTGTTGCAAAACTGGACCAAATTAATTTTATAAAATACTAGGACATATTTACTGCACAATTGACAAAATGGTTGGGTGCCAAAAGTTTCGATCCACCTCTCGTGAAAAAGACAAATTCCCGCCGATTCAATAGGAAGCGGGTCAAATTTGAACTGCAGCTACCTTGTAGTTTGCTCTTTATTTTTTCCAAAAATCATTTCTAGGTACATAAGTATCTATTTAATCAGAGAAACACGAAAAAAATTCCAAGACTCAGCCACTAGCTAGGAACAGTCATTCCCGCCGTTTTGACCGCATTTTGAAACGGGCATAACAAATTCAAAAAAAAATCTAAAAATTGGAAAACCTTCGCATTGTTTCATCATATGTGGCCAAGTTACCAGAAAAATTATAAACTTGTAATATAGAAATTATTTAAAAAAAGTGTTCTCAGAAATGAGCTATCATGCGTGAAGATTCATGGCTCTCAAGCCAAATGATCAATCTTATGGCCACATTCATGTCATAGTTTGTTCAAATGATCTCATATTGTGCACAAGGGTGCATCTTAGAATTCCAAACAATGTTGACAAAGGGAGTTTTTATTTTCTTTGCACGGAAAATTCATTTTCCATTTTTCGAGTGCCCGAAATGAGGTTTTTTTCTGTAGGACCTACCATATATTTATTGCAAAATTGGACCAAATAAATTTTATAAAATACTAGGACATATTTAATGCACAATTCACAAAATTGTTGGGTGCCAAAAGGTTTGATCCACCTCTCGTGAAAAAGACAAATTCCCGCCGATTCAATAGGAAGCGGGTCAAATTTGAACTGCAGCTACCTCGTAGTTTGCTCTTTATTTTTTCCAAAAATCATTTCTAGGTACATAAGTATCTATTTAATCAGACAAACACGAAAAAAAATCCAAGACTCAACCACTAGCTAGGAACGGTCATTCCCGCCGTTTTGACCGCATTTTGAAACAGGCATAAAAAATTAAAAAAAATCAAAAATTTGGAAAACCTTCGCATTGTTTCATCATATGTGGCCAAGTTACCAGCAAAAATTATAAAATTGTAATACGGCAATTATTTTAAAAAAGTGTTCTCAGAAATGAGCTATCATGCGTGAAGATTCATGGCTTTCAAGCCAAATGATCAATCTTAGGGCCACATTCATGGCATAGTTTGTTCAAATGATCTCGTATTGTGCACAAGGGTGCATCCTGGAATTCCAAACAATGTTGAAAAAGGGAGTTTTCATTTTCTTTGCACGGAAAATTCATTTTCCATTTTCCGAGTGCCCGAAATGAGGTTTTTTTGTGAAGGACCTACCATATATTTGTTGCAAAACTGGACCAAATCAATTTTATAAAATACTAGGACATATTTAATGCACAATTGACAAAATGGTTGGGTGCCAAAAGTTTTGATCCACCTCTTGTGAAAGAGACAGATTCCCGCTGATTCAAGAGGAAGGGGGTCAAATTTGAACTGCAGCTACCTTGTAGTTTGCTCTTTATTTTTTCCAAAAATCATTTCTAGGTACATAAGTATCTATTTAATCAGAGAAACACGAAAAAAAATTCCAAGACTCAACCACTAGCTAGGAACGGTCATTCCCGCCGTTTTGACCGCATTTTGAAACGGGCATAAAAAATTCAAAAAAATTTAAAAAAAATGGAAAACCTTCGCATTGTTTCATCATATGTGGCCAAGTTACCAGCAAAAATTATAAAATTGTAACACGGCAATTATTTTAAAAAAGTGTTCTCAGAAATGAGCTATCATGCGTGAAGATTCATGGCTTTCAAGCCAAATGATCAATCTTATGGCCACATTCATGGCATCGTTTGTTCAAATGATCTCATATTGTGCACAAGGGTGCATCTTGGAATTCCAAACAATGTTGAAAAAGGGAGCTTTCATTTTCTTTGCACGGAAAATTCATTTTCCATTTTCCGAGTGCCCGAAATGAGGTTTTTTTTGTGAAGGACCTACCATATATTTGTTGCAAAACTGGACCAAATCAATTTTATAAAATACTACGATATATTTAATGCACAATTGACAAAATGGTTGGGTGCCAAAAGTTTTGATCCACCTCTCGTGAAAAAGACAGATTCCCGCTGATTCAAGAGGAAGGGGGTCGAATTTGAACTGCAGCTACCTCGTAGTTTGCTCTTTATTTTTTCCAAAAATCATTTATAGGTACATAAGTATCTATTTAATCAGAGAAACACGAAAAAAAATTCCAAGACTCAACCACTATCTAGGAACGGTCATTCCCGCCGTTTTGACCGCATTTTGAAACGGGCATAAAAAATTAAAAAAATATATAAAAAATTGGAAAACCTTCGCATTGTTTCATCATATGTGGCCAAGTTACCAGCAAAAATTATAAACTTCTAATATAGCAATTATATTAAAAAAGTGTTCTCAGAAATGAGCTATCATGCGTGAAGATTCATGGCTTTCAAGCCAAATGATCAATCTTATGGCCACATTCATGGCATAGTTTGTTCAAATGATCTCATATTGTGCACAAGGGTGCATCTTGGAATTCCAAACAATGTTGACAAAGGGAGCTTTCATTTTCTTTGCACGGAAAATTCATTTTCCATTCTCCGAGTGCCCGAAATGAGGTTTTTTGTGAAGAACCTACCATATATTTGTTGCAAAACTGGACCAAATCAATTTTATAAAATACTAGGACATATTTAATGCACAATTGACAAAATTGTTGTGTGCCAAAAGTTTTGATCCACCTCTCGTGAAAAAGACAAATTCCCGCCGATTCAATAGGAAGCGGGTCAAATTTGAACTGCAGCTACCTCGTAGTTTGCTCTTTATTTTTTCCAAAAATCATTTCTAGGTACATAAGTATCTATTTAATCAGACAAACACGAAAAAAATTCCAAGACTCAACCACTAGCTAGGAACGGTCATTCCCGCCGTTTTGACCGCATTTTGAAACAGGCATAAAAAATTAAAAAAAAATCAAAAATTTGGAAAACCTTCGCATTGTTTCATCATATGTGGCCAAGTTACCAGCAAAAATTATAAAATTGTAATACGGCAATTATTTTAAAAAAATGTTCTCAGAAATGAGCTATCATGCGTGAAGATTCATGGCTTTCAAGCCAAATGATCAATCTTATGGCCACATTCATGGCATAGTTTGTTCAAATGATCTCGTATTGTGCACAAGGGTGCATCCTGGAATTCCAAACAATGTTGAAAAAGGGAGTTTTCATTTTCTTTGCACGGAAAATTCATTTTCCATTTTCCGAGTGCCCGAAATGAGGTTTTTTTGTGAAGGACCTACCATATATTTGTTGCAAAACTGGACCAAATCAATTTTATAAAATACTAGGACATATTTAATGCACAATTGACAAAATGGTTGGGTGCCAAAAGTATTGATCCACCTCTCGTGAAAGAGACAGATTCCCGCTGATTCAAGAGGAAGGGGGTCAAATTTGAACTGCAGCTACCTCGTAGTTTGCTCTTTATTTTTACCAAAAATCATTTCTAGGTACATAAGTATCTATTTAATCAGAGAAACACGAAAAAAATTCCAAGACTCAACCACTAGCTAGGAACGGTCATTCCCGCCGTTTTGACCGCATTTTGAAACGGGCATAAAAAATTAAAAAAATATATAAAAATTTTGGAAAACCTTCGCATTGTTTCATCATATGTGGCCAAGTTACCAGCAAAAATTATCAAATTGTAACACGGCAATTATTTTAAAAAAGTGTTCTCAGAAATGAGCTATCATGCGTGAAGATTCATGGCTTTCAAGCCAAATGATCAATCTTATGGCCACATTCATGGCATAGTTTGTTCAAATGATCTCATATTGTGCACAAGGGTGCATCTTGGAATTCCAAACAATGTTGAAAAAGGGAGCTTTCATTTTCTTTCCACGGAAAATTCATTTTCCATTTTCCGAGTGCCCGAAATGAGGTTTTTTTGTGAAGGACCTACCATATATTTGTTGCAAAACTGGACCAAATCAATTTTATAAAATACTATGATATATTTAATGCACAATTGACGAAATGGTTGGGTGCCAAAAGTTTTGATCCACCTCTCGTGAAAAAGACAGATTCCCGCTGATTCAAGAGGAAGGGGGTCAAATTTGAACTGCAGCTACCTCGTAGTTTGCTCTTTATTTTTTCCAAAAATCATTTCTAGGTACATAAGTATCTATTTAATCAGAGAAACACGAAAAAAAATTCCAAGACTCAACCACTATCTAGGAACGGTCATTCCCGTCGTTTTGACCGCATTTTGAAACGGGCATAAAAAATTAAAAAAATATATAAAAATTTTGGAAAACCTTTGCATTGTTTCATCATATGTGGCCAAGTTACCAGCAAAAATTATAAAATTGTAAAACGGCAATTATTTTAAAAAAGTGTTCTCAGAAATGAGCTATCATGCGTGAAGATTCATGGCTTTCAAGCCAAATGATCAATCTTATGGCCACATTCATGGCATAGTTTGTTCAAATGATCTCGTATTGTGCACAAGGGTGCATCCTGGAATTCCAAACAATGTTGAAAAAGGGAGTTTTCATTTTCTTTGCACGGAAAATTCATTTTCCATTTTCTGAGTGCCCGAAATGAGGTTTTTTTGTGAAGGACCTACCATATATTTGTTGCAAAACTGGACCAAATCAATTTTATAAAATACATGATATATTTAATGCACAATTGACGAAATGGTTGGGTGCCAAAAGTTTTGATCCACCTCTCGTGAAAAAGACAGATTCCCGCTGATTCAAGAGGAAGGGGGTCAAATTTGAACTGCAGCTACCTCGTAGTTTGCTCTTTATTTTTTTCCAAAAATCATTTCTAGGTACATAAGTACCTATTTAATCAGAGAAACACGAAAAAAATTCCAAGACTCAAGCACTATCTAGGAACGGTCATTCCCGCTGTTTTGACCGCATTTTGAAACGGGCATAAAAAATAAAAAAATATATAAAAAATTTGGAAAACCTTCGCATTGTTTCATCATATGTGGCCAAGTTACCAGCAAAAATTATAAAATTGTAAAACGGCAATTATTTTAAAAAAGTGTTCTCAGAAATGAGCTATCATGCGTGAAGATTCATGGCTTTCAAGCCAAATGATCAATCTTATGGCCACATTCATGGCATAGTTTGTTCAAATGATCTCGTATTGTGCACAAGGGTGCATCCTGGAATTCCAAACAATGTTGAAAAAGGGAGTTTTCATTTTCTTTGCACGGAAAATTCATTTTCCATTTTCCGAGTGCCCGAAATGAGGTTTTTTTGTGAAGGACCTACAATATATTTGTTGCAAAACTGGACCAAATCAATTTTATAAAATACTAGGACATATTTAATGCACAATTGACAAAATGGTTGGGTGCCAAAAGTTTTGATCCACCTCTCGTGAAAGAGACAGATTCCCGCTGATTCAAGAGGAAGGGGGTCAAATTTGAACTGCAGTTACCTCGTAGTTTGCTCTTTATTTTTTCCAAAAATCATTTCTAGGTACATAAGTATCTATTTAATCAGAGA
>NC_057794.1:562406280-562464221 GCF_018294505.1 Triticum aestivum
TGAAGATTCATGGCTTTCAAGCCAAATGATCAATCTTATGGCCACATCCATGGCATAGTTTTGTTCAAATGATCTCGTATTGTGCACAAGGGTGCATCCTGGAATTCCAAACAATGTTGAAAAAGGGAGTTTTCATTTTCTTTGCACGGAAAATTCATTTTCCATTTTCCGAGTGCCCAAAATGAGGTTTTTTTGTGAAGGACCTACCATATATTTGTTGCAAAACTGGACCAAATCAATTTTATAAAATACTAGGACATATTTAATGCACAATTGACAAAATGGTTGGGTGCCAAAAGTTTTGATCCACCTCTGGTGAAAGAGACAGATTCCCGCTGATTCAAGAGGAAGGGGGTCAAATTTGAACTGCAGCTACCTCGTAGTTTGCTCTTTATTTTTTCCAAAAATCATTTCTAGGTACATAAGTATCTATTTAATCAGAGAAACACGGAAAAAATTCCAAGACTCAACCACTAGCTAGGAACGGTCATTCCCGCCGTTTTGACCGCATTTTGAAACGGGCATAAAAAATTCAAAAAAAATATAAAAAAATTGGAAAACCTTCGCATTGTTTCATCATATGTGGCCAAGTTACCAGCAAAAATTATAAAATTGTAACACGGCAATTATTTTAAAAAAAGTGTTCTCAGAAATGAGTTATCATGCGTGAAGATTCATGGCTTTCATGCCAAATGATCAATCTTATGGCCACATTCATGGCATAGTTTGTTCAAATGATCTCATATTGCACACAATGGTGCATCTTGGAATTCCAAACAATGTTGAAAAAGGGAGCTTTCATTTTCTTTGCACGGAAAATTCATTTTCCATTTTCCGAGTGCCCGAAATGAGGTTTTTTTGTGAAGGACCTACAATATATTTGTTGCAAAACTGGACCAAATCAATTTTATAAAATACTAGGACATATTTAATGCACAATTGACAAAATGGTTGGGTGCCAAAAGTTTTGATCCACCTCTCGTGAAAGAGACAGATTCCCGCTGATTCAAGAGGAAGGGGGTCAAATTTGAACTGCAGTTACCTCGTAGTTTGCTCTTTATTTTTTCCAAAAATCATTTCTAGGTACATAAGTATCTATTTAATCAGAGAAACACGAAAAAAATTCCAAGACTCAACCACTAGCTAGGAACGGTCATTCCCGCCGTTTTGACCGCATTTTGAAACGGGCATAAAAAATTCAAAAAAAATATAAAAAAATTGGAAAACCTTCGCATTGTTTCATCATATGTGGCCAAGTTACCGGAAAAAATTATAAAATTGTAACACGACAATTATTTTAAAAAAGTGTTCTCAGAAATGAGCTATCATGCGTGAAGATTCATGGCTTTCAAGCCAAATGATCAATCTTATGGCCACATTCATGGCATAGTTTGTTCAAATGATCTCGTATTGTGCACAAGGGTGCATCCTGGAATTCCAAACAATGTTGAAAAAGGGAGTTTTCATTTTCTTTGCA
This sequence comes from Triticum aestivum, assembly GCF_018294505.1. Classification (NCBI taxonomy): domain Eukaryota; kingdom Viridiplantae; phylum Streptophyta; class Magnoliopsida; order Poales; family Poaceae; genus Triticum; species Triticum aestivum. The sequence continues at coordinate 562,407,758 of NC_057794.1, forward strand.
CGGAAAATTCATTTTCCATTTTCCGAGTGCCCGAAATGAGGTTTTTTTGTGAAGGACCTACCATATATTTGTTGCAAAACTGGACCAAATCAATTTTATAAAATACTACGATATATTTAATGCACAATTGACGAAATGGTTGGGTGCCAAAAGTTTTGATCCACCTCTCGTGAAAAAGACAGATTCCCGCTGATTCAAGAGGAAGGGGGTCAAATTTGAACTGCAGCTACCTCGTAGTTTGCTCTTTATTTTTTCCAAAAATCATTTCTAGGTACATAAGTATCTATTTAATCAGACAAACACGAAAAAAATTCCAAGACTCAACCACTAGCTAGGAACGGTCATTCCCGCCGTTTTGACCGCATTTTGAAAGAGGCATAAAAAATTAAAAAAAATCAAAAATTTGGAAAACCTTCGCATTGTTTCATCATATGTGGCCAAGTTACCAGCAAAAATTATAAAATTGTAATACGGCAATTATTTTAAAAAAGTGTTCTCAGAAATGAGCTATCATGCGTGAAGATTCATGGCTTTCAAGCCAAATGATCAATCTTATGGCCACATCCATGGCATAGTTTTGTTCAAATGATCTCGTATTGTGCACAAGGGTGCATCCTGGAATTCCAAACAATGTTGAAAAAGGGAGTTTTCATTTTCTTTGCACGGAAAATTCATTTTCCATTTTCCGAGTGCCCAAAATGAGGTTTTTTTGTGAAGGACCTACCATATATTTGTTGCAAAACTGGACCAAATCAATTTTATAAAATACTAGGACATATTTAATGCACAATTGACAAAATGGTTGGGTGCCAAAAGTTTTGATCCACCTCTGGTGAAAGAGACAGATTCCCGCTGATTCAAGAGGAAGGGGGTCAAATTTGAACTGCAGCTACCTCGTAGTTTGCTCTTTATTTTTTCCAAAAATCATTTCTAGGTACATAAGTATCTATTTAATCAGAGAAACACGGAAAAAATTCCAAGACTCAACCACTAGCTAGGAACGGTCATTCCCGCCGTTTTGACCGCATTTTGAAACGGGCATAAAAAATTCAAAAAAAATATAAAAAAATTGGAAAACCTTCGCATTGTTTCATCATATGTGGCCAAGTTACCAGCAAAAATTATAAAATTGTAACACGGCAATTATTTTAAAAAAAGTGTTCTCAGAAATGAGTTATCATGCGTGAAGATTCATGGCTTTCATGCCAAATGATCAATCTTATGGCCACATTCATGGCATAGTTTGTTCAAATGATCTCATATTGCACACAATGGTGCATCTTGGAATTCCAAACAATGTTGAAAAAGGGAGCTTTCATTTTCTTTGCACGGAAAATTCATTTTCCATTTTCCGAGTGCCCGAAATGAGGTTTTTTTGTGAAGGACCTACCATATATTTGTTGCAAAACTGGACCAAATCAATTTTATAAAATACTACGATATATTTAATGCACAATTGACGAAATGGTTGGGTGCCAAAAGTTTTGATCCACCTCTCGTGAAAAAGACAGATTCCCGCTGATTCAAGAGGAAGGGGGTCAAATTTGAACTGCAGCTACCTCGTAGTTTGCTCTTTATTTTTTCCAAAAATCATTTCTAGGTACATAAGTATCTATTTAATCAGACAAACACGAAAAATATTCCAAGACTCAACCACTAGCTAGGAACGGTCATTCCCGCCGTTTTGACCGCATTTTGAAACAGGCATAAAAAATTAAAAAAAATCAAAAATTTGGAAAACCTTCGCATTGTTTCATCATATGTGGCCAAGTTACCAGCAAAAATTATAAAATTGTAATACGGCAATTATTTTAAAAAAGTGTTCTCAGAAATGAGCTATCATGCGTGAAGATTCATGGCTCTCAAGCCAAATGATCAATCTTATGGCCACATTCATGTCATAGTTTGTTCAAATGATCTCATATTGTGCACAAGGGTGCATCTTAGAATTCCAAACAATGTTGACAAAGGGAGTTTTTATTTTCTTTGCACGGAAAATTCATTTTCCATTTTCCGAGTGCGCGAAATGAGGTTTTTTTTAAGGACCTACCATATATTTGTTGCAAAACTGGACCAAATCAATTTTATAAAATACTAGGACATATTTAATGCACAATTGACAAAATTGTTGTGTGCCAAAAGTTTTGATCCACCTCTCGTGAAAAAGACAAATTCCCGCCGATTCAATAGGAAGCGGGTCAAATTTGAACTGCAGCTACCTCGTAGTTTGCTCTTTATTTTTTCCAAAAATCATTTCTAGGTACATAAGTATCTATTTAATCAGACAAACACGAAAAAAATTCCAAGACTCAACCACTAGCTAGGAACGGTCATTCCCGCCGTTTTGACCGCATTTTGAAACAGGCATAAAAAATTAAAAAAATTAAAAATTTGGAAAACCTTCGCATTGTTTCATCATATGTGGCCAAGTTACCAGCAAAAATTATAAAATTGTAATATGGCAATTATTTTAAAAAAGTGTCCTCAGAAATGAGCTATCATGCGTGAAGATTCATGGCTTTCAAGCCAAATGATCAATCTTATGGCCACATTCATGGCATAGTTTGTTCAAATGATCTCGTATTGTGCACAAGGGTGCATCCTGGAATTCCAAACAATGTTGAAAAAGGGAGTTTTCATTTTCTTTGCACGGAAAATTCATTTTCCATTTTTCGAGTGCCCGAAATGAGGTTTTTTTCTGAAGGACCTACCATATATTTGTTGCAAAACTGGACCAAATCAATTTTATAAAATACTAGGACATATTTAATGCACAATTGACAAAATGGTTGGGTGCCAAAAGTTTTGATCCACCTCTCGTGAAAGAGACAGATTCCCGCTGATTCAAGAGGAAGGGGGTCAAATTAGAACTGCAGCTACCTCGTAGTTTGCTCTTTATTTTTTCCAAAAATCATTTCTAGGTACATAAGTATCTATTTAATCAGAGAAACACGAAAAAAATTCCAAGACTCAACCACTAGCTAGGAACGGTCATTCCCGCCGTTTTGACCGCATTTTGAAACGGGCATAAAAAAATTCAAAAAAAATATAAAAAAATTGGAAAACCTTCGCATTGTTTCATCATATGTGGCCAAGTTACCAGCAAAAATTATAAAATTGTAACACGGCAATTATTTTAAAAAAGTGTTCTCAGAAATGAGCTATCATGCGTGAAGATTCATGGCTTTCAAGCCAAATGATCAATCTTATGGCCACATTCATGGCATAGTTTGTTCAAATGATCTCATATTGTGCACAAGGGTGCATCTTGGAATTCCAAACAATGTTGAAAAAGGGAGCTTTCATTTTCTTTGCACGGAAAATTCATTTTCCATTTTCCGAGTGCCCGAAATGAGGTTTTTTTGTGAAGGACCTACCATATATTTGTTGCAAAACTGGACCAAATCAATTTTATAAAATACTACGATATATTTAATGCACAAGTGACGAAATGGTTGGGTGCCAAAAGTTTTGATCCACCTCTCGTGAAAAAGACAGATTCCCGCTGATTCAAGAGGAAGGGGGTCGAATTTGAACTGCAGCTACCTCGTAGTTTGCTCTTTATTTTTTCCAAAAATCATTTCTAGGTACATAAGTATCTATTTAATCAGAGAAACACGAAAAAAAATTCCAAGACTCAACCACTATCTAGGAACGGTCATTCCCGCCGTTTTGACCGCATTTTGAAACGGGCATAAAAAATTAAAAAAATATATAAAAAATTTGGAAAACCTTCGCATTGTTTCATCATATGTGGCCAAGTTACCAGCAAAAATTATGAAATTGTAATACGGCAATTATTTTAAAAAAGTGTTCTCAGAAATGAGCTATCATGCGTGAAGATTCATGGCTTTCAAGCCAAATGATCAATCTTATGGCCACATTCATGGCATAGTTTGTTTAAATGATCTCGTATTGTGCACAAGGGTGCATCCTGGAATTCCAAACAATGTTGAAAAAGGGAGTTTTCATTTTCTTTGCACGGAAAATTCATTTTCCATTTTCCGAGTGCCCGAAATGAGGTTTTTTTGTGAAGGACCTACCATATATTTGTTGCAAAACTGGACCAAATCAATTTTATAAAATACTAGGACATATTTAATGCACAATTGACAAAATGGTTGGGTGCCAAAAGTTTTGATCCACCTCTCGTGAAAGAGACAGATTCCCGCTGATTCAAGAGGAAGGGGGTCAAATTTGAACTGCAGCTACCTCGTAGTTTGCTCTTTATTTTTTCCAAAAATCATTTCTAGGTACATAAGTATCTATTTTATTAGAGAAACACGAAAAAAATTCCAAGACTCAACCACTAGCTAGGAACGGTCATTCCCGCCGTTTTGACCGCATTTTGAAACGGGCATAAAAAATTCAAAAAAAATATAAAAAAATTGGAAAACCTTCGCATTGTTTCATCATATGTGGCCAAGTTACCAGCAAAAATTATAAAATTGTAACACGGCAATTATTTTAAAAAAGTGTTCTCAGAAATGAGCTATCATGCGTGAAGATTCATGGCTTTCAAGCCAAATGATCAATCTTATGGCCACATTCATGGCATAGTTTGTTCAAATGATCTCATATTGTGCACAAGGGTGCATCTTGGAATTCCAAACAATGTTGAAAAAGGGAGCTTTCATTTTCTATGCACGGAAAATTCATTTTCCATTTTCCGAGTGCCCGAAATGAGGTTTTTTTGTGAAGGACCTACCATATATTTGTTGCAAAACTGGACCAAATCAATTTTATAAAATACTATGATATATTTAATGCACAATTGACGAAATGGTTGGGTGCCAAAAGTTTTGATCCACCTCTCGTGAAAAAGACAGATTCCCACTGATTCAAGAGGAAGGGGGTCAAATTTGAACTGCAGCTACCTCGTAGTTTGCTCTTTATTTTTTCCAAAAATCATTTCTAGGTACATAAGTATCTATTTAATCAGACAAACACGAAAAAAATTCCAAGACTCAACCACTAGCTAGGAACGGTCATTCCCGCCGTTTTGACCGCATTTTGAAACAGGCATAAAAAATTAAAAAAATTAAAAATTTGGAAAACCTTCGCATTGTTTCATCATATGTGGCCAAGTTACCAGCAAAAATTATAAAATTGTAATACGGCAATTATTTTAAAAAAGTGTCCTCAGAAATGAGCTATCATGCGTGAAGATTCATGGCTTTCAAGCCAAATGATCAATCTTATGGCCACATTCATGGCATAGTTTGTTCAAATGATCTCGTATTGTGCACAAGGGTGCATCCTGGAATTCCAAACAATGTTGAAAAAGGGAGTTTTCATTTTCTTTGCACGGAAAATTCATTTTCCATTTTCCGAGTGCCCGAAATGAGGTTTTTTTCTGAAGGACCTACCATATATTTGTTGCAAAACTGGACCAAATCAATTTTATAAAATACTAGGACATATTTAATGCACAATTGACAAAATGGTTGGGTGCCAAAAGTTTTGATCCACCTCTCATGAAAGAGACAGATTCCCGCTGATTCAAGAGGAAAGGGGTCAAATTAGAACTGCAGCTACCTCGTAGTTTGCTCTTTATTTTTTCCAAAAATCATTTCTAGGTACATAAGTATCTATTTAATCAGAGAAACACGAAAAAAATTCCAAGACTCAACCACTAGCTAGGAACGGTCATTCCCGCCGTTTTGACCGCATTTTGAAACGGGCATAAAAAAATTCAAAAAAAATATAAAAAAATTGGAAAACCTTCGCATTGTTTCATCATATGTGGCCAAGTTACCAGCAAAAATTATAAAATTGTAACACGGCAATTATTTTAAAAAAGTGTTCTCAGAAATGAGCTATCATGCGTGAAGATTCATGGCTTTCAAGCCAAATGATCAATCTTATGGCCACATTCATGGCATAGTTTGTTCAAATGATCTCATATTGTGCACAAGGGAGCATCTTGGAATTCCAAACAATGTTGAAAAAGGGAGCTTTCATTTTCTTTGCACGGAAAATTCATTTTCCATTTTCCGAGTGCCAGAAATGAGGTTTTTTTGTGAAGGACCTACCATATATTTGTTGCAAAACTGGACCAAATCAATTTTATAAAATACTACGATATATTTAATGCACAATTGACGAAATGGTTGGGTGCCAAAAGTTTTGATCCACCTCTCGTGAAAAAGACAGATTCCCGCTAATTCAAGAGGAAGGGGGTCAAATTTGAACTGCAGCTACCTCGTAGTTTGCTCTTTATTTTTTCCAAAAATCATTTCTAGGTACATAAGTATCTATTTAATCAGAGAAACACGAAAAAAAATTCCAAGACTCAACCACTATCTAGGAACGGTCATTCCCGCCGTTTTGACCGCATTTTGAAACGGGCATAAAAAATTAAAAAAAAATATAAAAAATTTGGAAAACCTTCGCATTGTTTCATCATATGTGGCCAAGTTACCAGCAAAAATTATAAAATTGTAATACGGCAATTATTTTAAAAAAGTGTTCTCAGAAATGAGCTATCATGCGTGAAGATTCATGGCTTTCAAGCCAAATGATCAATCTTATGGCCACATTCATGGCATAGTTTGTTTAAATGATCTCGTATTGTGCACAAGGGTGCATCTTGGAATTCCAAACAATGTTGAAAAAGGGAGTTTTCATTTTCTTTGCACGGAAAATTCATTTTCCATTTTCCGAGTGCCCGAAATGAGGTTTTTTGTGAAGGACCTACCATATATTTGTTGCAAAACTGGACCAAATCAATTTTATAAAATACTAGGACATATTTAATGCACAATTGACAAAATGGTTGGGTGCCAAAAGTTTTGATCCACCTCTCATGAAAGAGACAGATTCCCGCTGATTCAAGAGGAAGGGGGTCAAATTTGAACTGCAGCTACCTCGTAGTTTGCTCTTTATTTTTTCCAAAAATCATTTCTAGGTACATAAGTATCTATTTAATTAGAGAAACACGAAAAAAATTCCAAGACTCAACCACTAGCTAGGAACGGTCATTCCCGCCGTTTTGACCGCATTTTGAAACGGGCATAAAAAATTCAAAAAAAATATAAAAAAATTGGAAAACCTTCGCATTGTTTCATCATATGTGGCCAAGTTACCAGCAAAAATTATAAAATTGTAACACGGCAATTATTTTAAAAAAGTGTTCTCAGAAATGAGCTATCATGCGTGAAGATTCATGGCTTTCAAGCCAAATGATCAATCTTATGGCCACATTCATGGCATAGTTTGTTCAAATGATCTCATATTGTGCACAAGGGTGCATCTTGGAATTCCAAACAATGTTGAAAAAGGGAGCTTTCATTTTCTTTGCACGGAAAATTCATTTTCCATTTCCCGAGTGCCCGAAATGAGGTTTTTTTGTGAAGGACCTACCATATATTTGTTGCAAAACTGGACCAAATCAATTTTATAAAATACTAGGACATATTTAATGCACAATTGACAAAATGGTTGGGTGCCAAAAGTTTTGATCCACCTCTCGTGAAAGAGACAGATTCCCACTGATTCAAGAGGAAGGGGGTCAAATTTGAACTGTAGCTACCTCGTAGTTTGCTCTTTATTTTTTTCCAAAAATCATTTCTAGGTACATAAGTATCTATTTAATCAGAGAAACATGAAAAAAATTCCAAGACTGAGCCACTAGCTAGGAACGGTCATTCCCGCCGTTTTGACCGCATTTTGAAACGGGCATAAAAAATTCAAAAAAAATATAAAAAAATTGGAAAACCTTCGCATTGTTTCATCATATGTGGCCAAGTTACCAGCAAAAATTATAAAATTGTAACACGGCAATTATTTTAAAAAAGTGTTCTCAGAAATGAGCTATCATGCGTGAAGATTCATGGCTTTCAAGCCAAATGATCAATCTTATGGCCACATTCATGGCATAGTTTGTTCAAATGATCTCATATTGTGCACAAGGGTGCATCTTGGAATTCCAAACAATGTTGAAAAAGGGAGCTTTCATTTTCTTTGCACGGAAAATTCATTTTCCATTTTCCGAGTGCCCGAAATGAGGTTTTTTTGTGAAGGACCTACCATATATTTGTTGCAAAACTGGACCAAATCAATTTTATAAAATACTACGAGATATTTAATGCACAACTGACGAAATGGTTGGGGGCCAAAAGTTTTGATCCACCTCTCGTGAAAAAGACAGATTCTCGCTGATTCAAGAGGAAGGGGGTCAAATTTGAACTGCAGCTACCTCGTAGTTTGCTCTTTATTTTTTCCAAAAATCATTTCTAGGTACATAAGTATCTATTTAATCAGAGAAACACGAAAAAAATTCCAAGACTCAACCACTAGCTAGGAACGGTCATTCCCGCCGTTTTGACCGCATTTTGAAACAGGCATAAAAAACTAAAAAAAATCAAAAATTTGGAAAACCTTCGCATTGTTTCATCATATGTGGCCAAGTTACCAGCAAAAATTATAAAATTGTAACACGGCAATTATTTTAAAAAAGTGTTCTCAGAAATGAGCTATCATGCGTGAAGATTCATGGGTTTCAAGCCAAATGATCAATCTTATGGCCACATTCATGGCATAGTTTGTTCAAATGATCACGTATTGTGCACAAGGGTGCATCCTGGAATTCCAAACAATGTTGAAAAAGGGAGTTTTCATTTTCTTTGCACGGAAAATTCAGTTTCCATTTTCCGAGTGCCCGAAATGAGGTTTTTTTGTGAAGGACCTACCATATATTTGTTGCAAAACTGGACCAAATCAATTTTATAAAATACTAGGACATATTTAATGCACAATTGACAAAATGGTTGGGTGCCAAAAGTTTTGATCCACCTCTCGTGAAAGAGACAGATTCCCGCTGATTCAAGAGGAAGGGGGTCAAATTTGAACTGCAGCTACCTCGTAGTTTGCTCTTTATTTTTTCCAAAAATCATTTCTAGGTACATAAGTATCTATTTAATCAGAGAAACACAAAAAAAATTCCAAGACTCAAACACTAGCTAGGAACGGTCATTCCCGCCGTTTTGACCGCATTTTGAAACGGGCATAAAAAATTCAAAAAAATATAAAAAAATTGGAAAACCTTCGCATTGTTTCATCATATGTGGCCAAGTTACCAGCAAAAATTATAAAATTGTAACACGGCAATTATTTTAAAAAAGTGTTCTCAGAAATGAGCTATCATGCGTGAAGATTCATGGCTTTCAAGCCAAATGATCAATCTTATGGCCACATTCATGGCATAGTTTGTTCAAATGATCTCATATTGTGCACAAGGGTGCATCTTGGAATTCCAAACAATGTTGAAAAAGGGAGCTTTCATTTTCTTTGCACGGAAAATTCATTTTCCATTTTCCGAGTGCCCGAAATGAGGTTTTTTTGTGAAGGACCTACCATATATTTGTTGCAAAACTGGACCAAATCAATTTTATAAAATACTACGAGATATTTAATGCACAACTGACGAAATGGTTGGGGGCCAAAAGTTTTGATCAACCTCTCGTGAAAAAGACAGATTCCCGCTGATTCAAGAGGAAGGGGGTCAAATTTGAACTGCAGCTACCTCGTAGTTTGCTCTTTATTTTTTCCAAAAATCATTTCTAGGTACATAAGTATCTATTTAATCAGAGACACACGAAAAAAATTCCAAGACTCAACCACTAGCTAGGAACGGTCATTCCCGCCGTTTTGACCGCATTTTGAAACAGGCATAAAACACTAAAAAAAATCAAAAATTTGGAAAATCTTCGCATTGTTTCATCATATGTGGCCAAGTTACCAGCAAAAATTATAAAATTGTAATACGGCAATTATTTTAAAAAAGTGTTCTCAAAAATGAGCTATCATGCGTGAAGATTCATGGCTTTCAAGCCAAATGATCAATCTTATGGCCACATTCATGGCATAGTTTGTTCAAATGATCACGTATTGTGCACAAGGGTGCATCCTGGAATTCCAAACAATGTTGAAAAAGGGAGTTTTCATTTTCTTTGCACGGAAAATTCATTTTCCATTTTCCGAGTGCCCGAAATGAGGTTTTTTTGTGAAGGACCTACCATATATTTGTTGCAAAACTGGACCAAATCAATTTTATAAAATACTAGGACATATTTAATGCACAATTGACAAAATGGTTGGGTGCCAAAAGTTTTGATCCACCTCTCGTGAAAGAGACAGATTCCCGCTGATTCAAGAGGAAGGGGGTCAAATTTGAACTGCAGCTACCTCGTAGTTTGCTCTTTATTTTTTCCAAAAATCATTTCTAGGTACATAAGTATCTATTTAATCAGAGAAACACAAAAAAAATTCCAAGACTCAAACACTAGCTAGGAACGGTCATTCCCGCCGTTTTGACCGCATTTTGAAACGGGCATAAAAAATTCAAAAAAATATAAAAAAATTGGAAAACCTTCGCATTGTTTCATCATATGTGGCCAAGTTACCAGCAAAAATTATAAAATTGTAACACGGCAATTATTTTAAAAAAGTGTTCTCAGAAATGAGCTATCATGCGTGAAGATTCATGGCTTTCAAGCCAAATGATCAATCTTATGGCCACATTCATGGCATAGTTTGTTCAAATGATCTCATATTGTGCACAAGGGTGCATCTTGGAATTCCAAACAATGTTGAAAAAGGGAGCTTTCATTTTCTTTGCACGGAAAATTCATTTTCCATTTTCTGATTGCCCGAAATGAGGTTTTTTTGTGAAGGACCTACCATATATTTGTTGCAAAACTGGACCAAATCAATTTTATAAAATACTAGGACATATTTAATGCACAATTGACAAAATGGTTGGGTGCCAAAAGTTTTGATCCACCTCTCGTGAAAGAGACAGATTCCCGCTGATTCAAGAGGAAGGGGGTCAAATTTGAACTGCAGCTACCTCGTAGTTTGCTCTTTATTTTTTCCAAAAATTATTTCTAGGTACATAAGTATCTATTTAATCAGAGAAACACGAAAAAAATTCCAAGACTCAACCACTAGCTAGGAACGGTCATTGCCGCCGTTTTGACCGCATTTTGAAACAGGCATAAAAAATAAAAAAAATCAAAAATTTGGAAAACCTTCGCATTGTTTCATCATATGTGGCCAAGTTACCAGCAAAAATTATAAAATTGTAATACGGCAATTATTTTAAAAAAGTGTTCTCAAAAATGAGCTATCATGCGTGAAGATTCATGGCTTTCAAGCCAAATGATCAATCTTATGGCCACATTCATGGCATAGTTTGTTCAAATGATCACGTATTGTGCACAAGGGTGCATCCTGGAATTCCAAACAATGTTGAAAAAGGGAGTTTTCATTTTCTTTGCACGGAAAATTCATTTTCCATTTTCCGAGTGCCCGAAATGAGGCTTTTTTGTGAAGGACCTACCATATATTTGTTGCAAAACTGGACCAAATCAATTTTATAAAATACTAGGACATATTTAATGCACAATTGACAAAATGGTTGGGTGCCAAAAGTTTTGATCCACCTCTCGTGAAAGAGACAGATTCCCGCTGATTCAAGAGGAAGGGGGTCAAATTTGAACTGCAGCTACCTCGTAGTTTGCTCTTTATTTTTTCCAAAAATCATTTCTAGGTACATAAGTATCTATTTAATCAGAGAAACACGAAAAAAATTCCAAGACTCAACCACTAGCTAGGAACGGTCATTCCCGCCGTTTTGACCGCATTTTGAAACGGGCATAAAAAATTCAAAAAAATATAAAAAAATTGGAAAACCTTCGCATTGTTTCATCATATGTGGCCAAGTTACCAGCAAAAATTATAAAATTGTAACACGGCAATTATTTTAAAAAAGTGTTCTCAGAAATGAGCTATCATGCGTGAAGATTCATGGCTTTCAAGCCAAATGATCAATCTTATGACCACATTCATGGCATAGTTTGTTCAAATGATCTCATATTGTGCACAAGGGTGCATCTTGGAATTCCAAACAATGTTGAAAAAGGGAGCTTTCATTTTCTTTGCACGGAAAATTCATTTTCCATTTTCCGAGTGCCCGAAATGAGGTTTTTTTGTGAAGGACCTACCATATATTTGTTTCAAAACTGGACCAAATCAATTTTATAAAATACTACGATATATTTAATGCACAATTGACGAAATGGTTGGGTGCCAAAAGTTTTGATCCACCTCTCGTGAAAAAGGCAGATTCCCGCTGATTCAAGAGGAAGGGGGTCAAATTTGAACTGCAGCTACCTCGTAGTTTGCTCTTTATTTTTTCCAAAAATCATTTCTAGGTACATAAGTATCTATTTAATCAGAGAAACACGAAAAAAATTCCAAGACTCAACCACTAGCTAGGAACGGTCATTCCCGCCGTTTTGATCGCATTTTGAAACGGGCATAAAAAATTCAAAAAAAATATAAAAAAATTGGAAAACCTTCGCATTGTTTCATCATATGTGGCCAAGTTACCAGCAAAAATTATAAAATTGTAACACGGCAATTATTTTAAAAAAGTGTTCTCAGAAATGAGCTATCATGCGTGAAGATTCATGGCTTTCAAGCCAAATGATCAATCTTATGGCCACATTCATGGCATAGTTTGTTCAAATGATCTCATATTGTGCACAAGGGTGCATCTTGGAATTCCAAACAATGTTGAAAAAGGGAGCTTTCATTTTCTTTGCACGGAAAATTCATTTTCCATTTTCCGAGTGCCCGAAATGAGGTTTTTTTGTGAAGGACCTACCATATATTTGTTGCAAAACTGGACCAAATCAATTTTATAAAATACTACGAGATATTTAATGCACAACTGACGAAATGGTTGGGGGCCAAAAGTTTTGATCCTCCTCTCGTGAAAGAGACAGATTCCCGCTGATTCAAGAGGAAGGGGGTCAAATTTGAACTGCAGCTACCTCGTAGTTTGCTCTTTATTTTTTCCAAAAATCATTTCTAGGTACATAAGTATCTATTTAATCAGAGAAACACGAAAAAAATTCCAAGACTCAACCACTAGCTAGGAACGGTCATTCCCGCCGTTTTGACCGCATTTTGAAACGGGCATAAAAAATTCAAAAAAAATATAAAAAAATTGGAAAACCTTCGCATTGTTTCATCATATGTGTCCAAGTTACCAGCAAAAATTATAAAATTGTAACACGGCAATTATTTTAAAAAAGTGTTCTCAGAAATGAGCTATCATGCGTGAAGATTCATGGCTTTCAAGCCAAATGATCAATCTTATGGCCACATTCATGGCATAGTTTGTTCAAATGATCTCATATTGTGCACAAGGGTGCATCCTGGAATTCCAAACAATGTTGAAAAAGGGAGTTTTCATTTTCTTTGCCCGGAAAATTCATTTTCCATTTTCCGAGTGCCCGAAATGAGGTTTTTTTGTGAAGGACCTACCATATATTTGTTGCAAAACTGGACCAAATCAATTTTATAAAATACTACGATATATTTAATGCACAATTGACAAAATGGTTGGGTGCCAAAAGTTTTGATCCACCTCTCGTGAAAAAGACAGATTCCCGCTGATTCAAGAGGAAGGGGGTCAAATTTGAACTGCAGCTACCTCGTAGTTTGCTCTTTATTTTTTCCAAAAATCATTTCTAGGTACATAAGTATCTATTTAATCAGATAAACATGAAAAAAATTCCAAGACTCAACCACAAGCTAGGAACGGTCATTGCCGCCGTTTTGACCGCATTTTGAAACAGGCATAAAAAATTAAAAAAAATCAAAAATTTGGAAAACCTTCGCATTGTTTCATCATATGTGGCCAAGTTACCAGCAAAAATTATAAAATTTTAATACGGCAATTATTTTAAAAAAGTGTTCTCAAAAATGAGCTATCATTTGTGAAGATTCATGGCTTTCAAGCCAAATGATCAATCTTATGGCCACATTCATGGCATAGTTTGTTCAAATGATCACGTATTGTGCACAAGGGTGCATCCTGGAATTCCAAACAATGTTGAAAAAGGGAGTTTTCATTTTCTTTGCACGGAAAATTCATTTTCCATTTTCCGAGTGCCTGAAATGAGGTTTTTTGTGAAGTACCTACCATATATTTGTTGCAAAACTGGACCAAATCAATTTTATAAAATACTAGGACATATTTAATGCACAATTGACAAAATGGTTGGGTGCCAAAAGTTTTGATCCACCTCTCGTGAAAGAGACAGATTCCCGCTGATTCAAGAGGAAGGGGGTCAAATTTGAACTGCAGCTACCTCGTAGTTTGCTCTTTATTTTTTCCAAAAATCATTTCTAGGTACATAAGTATCTATTTAATCAGAGAAACACAAAAAAAATTCCAAGACTCAACCACTAGCTAGGAACGGTCATTCCCGCTGTTTTGACCGCATTTTGAAACGGGCATAAAAAATTCAAAAAAATATAAAACAATTGGAAAACCTTCCCATTGTTTCATCATATGTGGCCAAGTTACCAGCAAAAATTATAAAATTGTAACACGGCAATTATTTTAAAAAAGTGTTCTCAGAAATGAGCTATCATGCGTGAAGATTCATGGCTTTCAAGCCAAATGATCAATCTTATGGCCACATTCATGGCATAGTTTGTTCAAATGATCTCATATTGTGCACAAGGGTGCATCTTGGAATTCCAAACAATGTTGAAAAAGGGAGCTTTCATTTTCTTTGCACGGAAAATTCATTTTCCATTTTCCGAGTGCCCGAAATGAGGTTTTTTTGTGAAGGACCTACCATATATTTGTTGCAAAACTGGACCAAATCAATTTTATAAAATACTACGATATATTTAATGCACAATTGACGAAATGGTTGGGTGCCAAAAGTTTTGATCCACCTCTCGTGAAAAAGACAGATTCCCGCTGATTCAAGAGGAAGGGGGTCAAATTTGAACTGCAGCTACCTCGTAGTTTGCTCTTTATTTTTTCCAAAAATCATTTCTAGGTACATAAGTATCTATTTAATCAGAGAAACACGAAAAAAAATTCCAAGACTCAACCACTATCTAGGAACGGTCATTCCCGCCGTTTTGACCGCATTTTGAAACGGGCATAAAAAATAAAAAATATATAAAAAATTTGGAAAACCTTCGCATTGTTTCATCATATGTGGCCAAGTTACCAGCAAAAATTATAAAATTGTAATACGGCAATTATTTTAAAAAAGTGTTCTCAGAAATGAGCTATCATGCGTGAAGATTCATGGTTTCAAGCCAAATGATCAATCTTATGGCCACATTCATGGCATAGTTTGTTCAAATGATCTCGTATTGTGCACAAGGGTGCATCCTGGAATTCCAAACAATGTTGAAAAAGGGAGTTTTCATTTTCTTTGCACGGAAAATTCATTTTCCATTTTCCGAGTGCCCGAAATGAGGTTTTTTTGTGAAGGACCTACCATATATTTGTTGCAAAACTGGACCAAATCAATTTTAATACTAGGACATATTTAATGCACAATTAACAAAATGGTTGGGTGCCAAAAGTTTTGATCCTCCTCTCGTGAAAGAGACAGATTCACGCTGATTCAAGAGGAAGGGGGTCAAATTTGAACTGCAGCTACCTCGTAGTTTGCTCTTTACTTTTTCCAAAAATCATTTCTAGGTACATAAGTATCTATTTAATCAGAGAAACACGAAAAAAATTCCAAGACTCAACCACTAGCTAGGAACGGTCATTCCCGCCGTTTTGACCGCATTTTGAAACGGGCATAAAAAATTCAAAAAAAATATAAAAAAATTGGAAAACCTTCGCATTGTTTCATCATATGTGGCCAAGTTACCAGCAAAAATTATAAAATTGTAATACGGCAATTATTTTAAAAAAGTGTTCTCAGAAATGAGCTATCATGCGTGAAGATTCATGGCTTTCAAGCCAAATGATCAATCTTATGGCCACATTCATGGCATAGTTTGTTCAAATGATCTCATATTGTGCACAAGGGTGCATCCTGGAATTCCAAACAATGTTGAAAAAGGGAGTTTTCATTTTCTTTGCACGGAAAATTCATTTTCCATTTTCCGAGTGCCCGAAATGAGGTTTTTTTGTGAAGGACCTACCATATATTTGTTGCAAAACTGGACCAAATCAATTTTATAAAATACTAGGACATATTTAATGCACAATTGACAAAATGGTTGGGTGCCAAAAGTTTTGATCCACCTCTCGTGAAAAAGACCGATTCCCGCTGATTCAAGAGGAAGGGAGTCAAATTTGAACTGCAGCTACCTCGTACTTTGCTCTTTATTTTTTCCAAAAATCATTTCTAGGTACATAAGTATCTATTTAATCAGAGAAACACGAAAAAAATTCCAAGACTCAACCACTAGCTAGGAACGGTCATTCCCGCCGTTTTGACCGCATTTTGAAACGGGCATAAAAAATTAAAAAAAAATATAAAAAAATTGGAAAACATTCGCATTGTTTCATCAGATGTGGCCAAGTTACCAGCAAAAATTATAAAATTGTAACACGACAATTATTTTAAAAAAGTGTTCTCAGAAATGAGCTATCATGCGTGAAGATTCATGGCTTTCAAGCCAAATGATCAATCTTATGGCCACATTCATGGCATAGTTTGTTCAAATGATCTCATATTGTGCACAAGGGTGCATCTTGGAATTCCAAACAATGTTGAAAAAGGGAGCTTTCATTTTCTTTGGACGGAAAATTCATTTTCCATTTTCCGAGTGCCCGAAATGAGGTTTTTTTGTGAAGGACCTACCATATATTTGTTGCAAAACTGGACCAAATCAATTTTATAAAATACTACGATATATTCAATGCACAATTGACAAAATGGTTGGGTGCCAAAAGTTTTGATCCACCTCTCGTGAAAAAGACAGATTCCCGCTGATTCAAGAGGAAGGGGGTCAAATTTGAAGTGCAGCTACCTCGTAGTTTGCTCTTTATTTTTTCCAAAAATCATTTCTAGGTACATAAGTATCTATTTAATCAGAGAAACACGAAAAAAAATTCCAAGACTCAACCACTATCTAGGAACGGTCATTCCCGCCGTTTTGACCGCATTTTGAAACGGGCATAAAAAATTAAAAAAATATATAAAAAAATTGGAAAACCTTCGCATTGTTTCATCATATGTGGCCAAGTTACCAGCAAAAATTATAAACTTCTACTATAGCAATTATTTTAAAAAAGTGTTCTCAGAAATGAGCTATCATGCGTGAAGATTCATGGCTTTCAAGCCAAATGATCAATCTTATGGCCACATTCATGGCATAGTTTGTTCAAATGATATCATATTGTGCACAAGGGTGCATCTTGGAATTCCAAACAATGTTGACAAAGGGAGTTTTCATTTTCTTTGCACGGGAAATTCATTTTCCATTTTTCGAGTGCCCGAAATGAGGTTTTTTTCTGAAGGACCTACCATATATTTATTGCAAAATTGGAGCAAATCAATTTTATAAAATACTAGGACATATTTAATGCACAATTGACAAAATTGTTGGGTGCCAAAAGTTTTGATCCACCTCTCATGAAAAAGACAAATTCCCGCCGATTCAATAGGAAGCAGGTCAAATTTGAACTGCAGCTACCTCGTAGTTTGCTCTTTATGTTTTCCAAAAATCATTTCTAGGTACATAAGTATCTGTTTAATCAGAGAAACACGAAAAAAATTCAAGACTCAACCACTAGCTAGGAACGGTCATTCCCGCCGTTTTGACCGCATTTTGAAACGGGCATAAAAAATTGAAAAAAAATCAAAAAATTGGAAAACCTTCGCATTGTTTCATCATATGTGGCCAAGTTACCAGCAAAAATTATAAAATTGTAATACGACAATTCTTTTAAAAAAGTGTTCTCAGAAATGAGCTATCATGCGTGAAGATTCATGGCTTTCAAGCCAAATGATCAATATTATGGCCACATTCATGGCATAGGTTGTTCAAATGATCTCATATTATGCACAAGGGTGCATCTTGGAATTCCAAACAATGTTGAAAAAGGGAGTTTTCATTTTCTTTGCACGGAAACTTCATTTTTCCATTCTCCGAGTGCCCGAAATGAGGTTTTTTTGTGAAGGACCTACCATACATTTGTTGCAAAACTGGACCAAATCAATTTTATAAAATACCAGGACATATTTAATGCACAATTGACAAAATGGTTGGGTGCCAAAAGTTTTGATCCACCTCTCGTGAAAAAGACAAATTCCCGATGATTCAATAGAAAGCGGGTCAAATTTGAACTGCAGCTACCTCGTAGTTTCCTCCTTATTTTTTCCAAAAATCATTTCTAGGTACATAAGTATCTATTTAATCAGATAAACACGAAAAAAAACTCCAAGATTCAACCACTAGCTAGGAACGGTCATTCCCGCCGTTTTGACCGCATTTTGAAACGGGCATAAAAAATTCAAAAAAAATATAAAAAAATTGGAAAACCTTCGCATTGTTTCATCATATGTGGCCAAGTTACCAGCAAAAATTATAAACTTGTAATATAGCAATTATTTTAAAAAAGTGTTCTCAGAAATGAGCTATCATGCGTGAAGATTCATGGCTTTCAAGCCAAATGATCAATCTTATGGCCACATTCATGGCATAGTTTGTTCAAATGATCTCATATTGTGCACAAGGGTGCATCTTGGAATTCCAAACAATGTTGACAAAGGGAGTTTTCATTTTCTTTGCACGGAAAATTCATTTTCCATTTTTCGAGTGCCCGAAATGAGGTTTTTTTCTGAAGGACCTACCATATATTTATTGCAAAATTGGACCAAATCAATTTTATAAAATACTAGGACATATTTAATGCACAATTGACAAAATTGTTGGGTGCCCAAAGTTTTGATCCACCTCTCATGAAAAAGACAAATTCCCGCCGATTCAATAGGAAGCAGGTCAAATTTGAACTGCAGCTACCTCGTAGTTTGCTCTTTATTTTTTCCAAAAATCATTTCTAGGTACATAAGTATCTGTTTAATCAGAGAAACATGAAAAAAATTCAAGACTCAACCACTAGCTAGGAACGGTCATTCCCGCCGTTTTGACCGCATTTTGAAACGGGCATAAAAAATTCAAAAAAAATCAAAAAATTGGAAAACCTTCGCATTGTTTCATCATATGTGGCCAAGTTACCAACAAAAATTATAAATTGTAATACGGAAATTCTTTTAAAAAAGTGTTCTCAGAAATGAGCTATCATGCGTGAAGATTCATGGCTTTCAAGCCAAATGATTAATATTATGGCCACATTCATGGCATAGGTTGTTCAAATGATCTCATATTATGCACAAGGGTGCATCTTGGAATTCCAAACAATGTTGAAAAAGGGAGTTTTCATTTTCTTTGCACGGAAAATTCATTTTCCATTCTCCGAGTGCCCGAAATGAGGTTTTTTTGTGAAGGACCTACCATACATTTGTTGCAAAACTGGACCAAATCAATTTTATAAAATACGAGGACATATTTAATGCACAATTGACAAAATGGTTGGGTGCCAAAAGTTTTGATCCACCTCTCGTGAAAAAGACAAATTCCCGCCGATTCAATAGGAAGCGGGTCAAATTTGAACTGCAGCTACCTCATAGTTTGCTCTTTATTTTTTCCAAAAATCATTTCTAGGTACATAAGTATCTATTTAATCAAAGAAACACGAAAAAAATTTCCAAGACTCAACCACTAGCTAGGAACGGTCATTCCCGCCGTTTTGACCGCATTTTGAAACAGGCATAACAAATTCGAAAAAAATAAAAAAATTGAAAAACCTTCGCATTGTTTCATCATATGTGGCCAAGTTACCAGCAAAATTATAAACTTGTAATATAGAAATTATTTAAAAAAAGTGTTCTCAGAAATGAGCTATCATGCGTGAAGATTCATGGCTCTCAAGCCAAATGATCAATCTTATGGCCACATTCATGTCATAGTTTGTTCAAATGATCTCATATTGTGCACAAGGGTGCATCTTATAATTCCAAACAATGTTGACAAAGGGAGTTTTTATTTTCTTTGCACGGAAAATTCATTTTCCATTTTTCGAGTGCCCGAAATGAGGTTTTTTCTGTAGGACCTACCATATATTTATTGCAAAATTGGACCAAATCAATTTTATAAAATACTAGGACATATTTAATGCACAATTGACAAAATTGTTGGGTGCCAAAAGGTTTGATCCACCTCTCGTGAAAAAGACAAATTCCCGCCGATTCAATAGGAAGCGGGTCAAATTTGAACTACAGCTACCTCGTAGTTTGCTCTTTATTTTTTCCAAAAATCATTTCTAGGTACATAAGTATCTATTTAATCAGAAAAACACGAAAAAAATTCCAAGACTCAACCACTAGCTAGGAACGGTCATTCCCGCCGTTTTGACCGCATTTTGAAACAGGCATAAAAAATTAAAAAAAATCAAAAATTTGGAAAACCTTCGCATTGTTTCATCATATGTGGCCAAGTTACCAGCAAAAATTATAAAATTGTAATACGGCAATTATTTTAAAAAAGTGTTCTCAGAAATGAGCTATCATGCGTGAAGATTCATGGCTTTCAAGCCAAATGATCAATCTTATGGCCACATTCATGGCATAGTTTGTTCAAATGATCTCATATTGTGCACAAGGGTGCATCCTGGAATTCCAAACAATGTTGAAAAAGGGAGTTTTCATTTTCTTTGCACGGAAAATTCATTTTCCATTTTCCGAGTGCCCGAAATGAGGTTTTTTTGTGAAGGACCTACCATATATTTGTTGCAAAACTGGACCAAATCAATTTTATAAAATACTAGGACATATTTAATGCACAATTGACAAAATGGTTGGGTGCCAAAAGTTTTGATCCACCTCTCGTGAAAAAGACAGATCCCCGCTGATTCAAGAGGAAGGGGGTCAAATTTGAATTGCAGCTACCTCGTAGTTTTCTCTTTATTTTTTCCAAAAATCATTTCTAGGTACATAAGTATCTATTTAATCAGAGAAACATGAAAAAAATTCCAAGACTCAACCACTAGCTAGGAACGGTCATTCCCGCCGTTTTGACCGCATTTTGAAACGGGCATAAAAAATTCAAAAAAAATATAAAAAAATTGGAGAAACCTTCGCATTTTTTCATCATATGTGGCCAAGTTACCGGCAAAAATTATAAAATTGTAACACGGCAATTATTTTAAAAAAGTGTTCTCAGAAATGAGCTATCATGCGTGAAGATTCATGGCTTTCAAGCCAAATGATCAATCTTATGGCCACATTCATGGCATAGTTTGTTCAAATGATCTCATATTGTGCACAAGGGTGCATCTTGGAATTCCAAACAATGTTGACAAAGGGAGTTTTCATTTTCTTTGCACGGAAAATTCATTTTCCATTTTTCGAGTGCCCGAAATGAGGTTTTTTTTCTGAAGGACCTACCATATATTTATTGCAAAACTGGACCAAATCAATTTTATAAAATACTAGGACATATTTACTGCACAATTGACAAAATGGTTGGGTGCCAAAAGTTTCGATCCACCTCTCGTGAAAAAGACAAATTCCCGCCGATTCAACAGGAAGCGGGTCAAATTTGAACTGCAGCTACCTCGTAGTTTGCTCTTTATTTTTTCCAAAAATCATTTCTAGGTACATAAGTATCTATTTAATCAGAGAAAAACGAAAAAAATTCCAAGACTCAGCCACTAGCTAGGAACAGTCATTCCCGCCGTTTTGACCGCATTTTGAAACGGGCATAACAAATTCAAAAAAAATCTAAAAATTGGAAAACCTTCACATTGTTTCATCATATGTGACAAATTTACCAGAAGAATTATAAACTTGTAATATAGAAATTATTTAAAAAAAGTGTTCTCAGAAATGAGCTATCATGCGTGAAGATTCATGGCTCTCAAGCCAAATGATCAATCTTATGGCCACATTCATGTCATAATTTGTTCAAATGATATCATATTGTGCACAAGGGTGCATCTTATAATTCCAAACAATGTTGACAAAGGGAGTTTTTATTTTCTTTGCACGGAAAATTCATTTTCCATTTTTCGAGTGCCCGAAATGAGGTTTTTTCTGTAGGACCTACCATATATTTATTGCAAAATTGGACCAAATCAATTTTATAAAATACTAGGACATATTTAATGCACAATTGACAAAATTGTTGGGTGCCAAAAGGTTTGATCCACCTCTCGTGAAAAAGACAAATTCCCGCCGATTCAATAGGAAGCGGGTCAAATTTGAACTGCAGCTACCTCGTAGTTTGCTCTTTATTTTTTCCAAAAATCATTTCTAGGTACATAAGTATCTATTTAATCAGAAAAACACGAAAAAAATTCCAAGACTCAACCACTAGCTAGGAATGGTCATTCCCGCCGTTTTGACCGCATTTTGAAACAGGCATAAAAAATTAAAAAAAATCAAAAATTTGGAAAACCTTCGCATTGTTTCATCATATGTGGCCAAGTTACCAGCAAAAATTATAAAATTGTAATACGGCAATTATTTTAAAAAAGTGTTCTCAGAAATGAGCTATCATGCGTGAAGATTCATGGCTTTCAAGCCAAATGATCAATCTTATGGCCACATTCATGGCATAGTTTGTTCAAATGATCTCATATTGTGCACAAGGGTGCATCCTGGAATTCCAAACAATGTTGAAAAAGGGAGTTTTCATTTTCTTTGCACGGAAAATTCATTTTCCATTTTCCGAGTGCCCGAAATGAGGTTTTTTTGTGAAGGACCTTCCATATATTTGTTTGCAAAACTGGACCAAATCAATTTTATAAAATACTAGGACATATTTAATGCACAATTGACAAAATGGTTGGGTGCCAAAAGTTTCGATCCACCTCTCGTGAAAAAGACAGATTCCCGCCGATTCAACAGGAAGCGGGTCAAATTTGAACTGCAGCTACCTCGTAGTTTGCTCTTTATTTTTTCCAAAAATCATTTCTAGGTACATAAGTATCTATTTAATCAGAGAAAAACGAAAAAAATTCCAAGACTCAGCCACTAGCTAGGAACAGTCATTCCCGCCGTTTTGACCGCATTTTGAAACGGGCATAACAAATTCAAAAAAAATCTAAAAATTGGAAAACCTTCACATTGTTTCATCATATGTGACAAATTTACCAGAAGAATTATAAACTTGTAATATAGAAATTATTTAAAAAAAGTGTTCTCAGAAATGAGCTATCATGCGTGAAGATTCATGGCTCCCAAGCCAAATGATCAATCTTATGGCCACATTCATGTCATAATTTGTTCAAATGATATCATATTGTGCACAAGGGTGCATCTTATAATTCCAAACAATGTTGACAAAGGGAGTTTTTATTTTCTTTGCACGGAAAATTCATTTTCCATTTTTCGAGTGCCCGAAATGAGGTTTTTTCTGTAGGACCTACCATATATTTATTGCAAAATTGGACCAAATCAATTTTATAAAATACTAGGACATATTTAATGCACAATTGACAAAATTGTTGGGTGCCAAAAGGTTTGATCCACCTCTCGTGAAAAAGACAAATTCCCGCCGATTCAATAGGAAGCGGGTCAAATTTGAACTGCAGCTACCTCGTAGTTTGCTCTTTATTTTTTCCAAAAATCATTTCTAGGTACATAAGTATCTATTTAATCAGAAAAACACGAAAAAAATTCCAAGACTCAACCACTAGCTAGGAATGGTCATTCCCGCCGTTTTGACCGCATTTTGAAACAGGCATAAAAAATTAAAAAAAATCAAAAATTTGGAAAACCTTCGCATTGTTTCATCATATGTGGCCAAGTTACCAGCAAAAATTATAAAATTGTAATACGGCAATTATTTTAAAAAAGTGTTCTCAGAAATGAGCTATCATGCGTGAAGATTCATGGCTTTCAAGCCAAATGATCAATCTTATGGCCACATTCATGGCATAGTTTGTTCAAATGATCTCATATTGTGCACAAGGGTGCATCCTGGAATTCCAAACAATGTTGAAAAAGGGAGTTTTCATTTTCTTTGCACGGAAAATTCATTTTCCATTTTCCGAGTGCCCGAAATGAGGTTTTTTTGTGAAGGACCTTCCATATATTTGTTTGCAAAACTGGACCAAATCAATTTTATAAAATACTAGGACATATTTAATGCACAATTGACAAAATGGTTGGGTGCCAAAAGTTTTGATCCACCTCTCGTGAAAAAGACAGATTCCCGCTGATTCAAGAGGAAGGGGGTCAAATTTGAACTGCAGCTACCTCGTAGTTTGCTCTTTATTTTTTCCAAAAATCATTTCTAGGTACATAAGTATCTATTTAATCAGAGAAACACGAAAAAAATTCCAAGACTCAACCACTAGCTAGGAACGGTCATTCCCGCCGTTTTGACCGCATTTTGAAACGGGCATAAAAAATTCAAAAAAAATATAAAAAAATTGGAAAACCTTCGCATTTTTTCATCATATGTGGCCAAGTTACCGGCAAAAATTATAAAATTGTAACACGGCAATTATTTTAAAAAAGTGTTCTCAGAAATGAGCTATCATGCGTGAAGATTCATGGCTTTCAAGCCAAATGATCAATCTTATGGCCACATTCATGGCATAGTTTGTTCAAATGATCTCATATTGTGCACAAGGGTGCATCTTGGAATTCCAAACAATGTTGAAAAAGGGAGCTTTCATTTTCTTTCCACGGAAAATTCATTTTCCATTTTCCGAGTGCTCGAAATGAGGTTTTTTTGTGAAGGACCTACCATATATTTGTTGCAAAACTGGACCAAATCAATTTTATAAAATACTACAATATATTTAATGCACAATTGACAAAATGGTTGGGTGCCAAAAGTTTTGATCCACCTCTCGTGAAAAAGACAGATTCCCGCTGATTCAAGAGGAAGGGGGTCAAATTTGAACTGCAGCTCCCTCGTAGTTTGCTCTGTATTTTTTCCAAAAATCATTTCTAGGTACATAAGTATCTATTTAATCAGAGAAACACGAAAAAAATTCCAAGACTCAACCACTATCTAGGAACGGTCATTCCCGCCGTTTTGACCGCATTTTGAAACGGGCATAAAAAATAAAATAAAAATTGGAAAACCTTTGCATTGTTTCATCATATGTGGCCAAGTTACCAGCAAAAATTATAAACTTCTAATATAGCAATTATTTTAAAAAAGTGTTCTCAGAAATGAGCTATCATGCGTGAAGATTCATGGCTTTCAAGCCAAATGATCAATCTTATGGCCACATTCATGGCATAGTTTGTTCAAATGATCTCATATTGTGCACAAGGGTGCATCTTGGAATTCCAAACAATGTTGACAAAGGGAGTTTTCATTTTCTTTGCACGGAAAATTCATTTTCCATTTTTCGAGTGCCCGAAATGAGGTTTTTTTGTGAAGGACCTACCATATATTTATTGCAAAATTGGACCAAATCAATTTTATAAAATACTAGGACATATTTAATGCACAATTGACAAAATTGTTGGGTGCCAAAAGTTTTGATCCACCTCTCATGAAAAAGACAAATTCCCGCCGATTCAATAGGAAGCAGGTCAAATTTGAACTGCAGCTACCTCGTAGTTTGCTCTTTATGTGTTCCAAAAATCATTTCTAGGTACATAAGTGTCTGTTTAATCAGAGAAACACGAAAAAAAAATTCAAGACTCAACCACTAGCTAGGAACGGTCATTCCCGCCGTTTTGACCGCATTTTGAAACGGGCATAAAAAATTCAAAAAAAATCAAAAAATTGGAAAACCTTCGCATTGTTTCATCATATGTGGCCAAGTTACCAGAAAAAATTACAAAATTGTAATACGGCAATTCTTTTAAAAAAGTGTTCTCAAAAATGAGATATCATTCGTGAAGATTCATGGCTTTCAAGCCAAATGATCAATATTATGGCCACATTCATGGCATAGGTTGTTCAAATGATCTCATATTATGTACAAGGGTGCATCTTGGAATTCCAAACAATGTTGAAAAAGGGAGTTTTCATTTTCTTTGCACGGAAAATTCATTTTCCATTCTCCGAGTGCCCGAAATGAGGTTTTTTTGTGAAGGACCTACCATACATTTGTTGCAAAACTGGACCAAATCAATTTTATAAAATACCAGGACATATTTAATGCACAATTGACAAAATCGTTGGGTGCCAAAAGTTTTGATCCACCTCTCGTGAAAAAGACAAATTCCCGATGATTCAATAGAAAGCGGGTCAAATTTGAACTGCAGCTACCTCGTAGTTTCCTCTTTATTTTTTCCAAAAATCATTTCTAGGTACATAAGTATCTATTTAATCAGAGAAACACGAAAAAAAATTCCAAGATTCAACCACTAGCTAGGAACGGTCATTCCCGCCGTTTTGACCGCATTTTGAAACGGGCATAAAAAATTAAAAAAAATAAAAAAATTGGAAAACCTTCGCATTGTTTCATCATATGTGGCCAAGTTACCAGCAAAAATTATAAACTTGTAATATAGCAATTACTTTAAAAAAGTGTTCTCACAAATGAGCTATCATGCGTGAAGATTCATGGCTTTCAAGCCAAATGATCAATCTTATGGCCACATTCATGGCATAGTTTGTTCAAATGATCTCATATTGTGCACAAGGGTGCATCTTGGAATTCCAAACAATGTTGACAAAGGGAGTTTTCATTTTCTTTGCACGGAAAATTCATTTTCCATTTTTCGAGTGCCCGAAATGAGGTTTTTTTCTGAAGGACCTACCATATATTTATTGCAAAATTGGACCAAATCAATTTTATAAAATACTAGGACATATTTAATGCACAATTGACAAAATTGTTGGGTGCCAAAAGTTTTGATCCACCTCTCATGAAAAAGACAAATTCCCGCCGATTCAATAGGAAGCAGGTCAAATTTGAACTGCAGCTACCTCGTAGTTTGCTCTTTATGTGTTCCAAAAATCATTTCTAGGTACATAAGTGTCTGTTTAATCAGAGAAACACGAAAAAAAATTCAAGACTCAACCACTAGCTAGGAACGGTCATTCCCGCCGTTTTGACCGCATTTTGAAACGGGCATAAAAAATTCAAAAAAAATCAAAAAATTGGAAAACCTTCGCATTGTTTCATCATATGTGGCCAAGTTACCAGAAAAAATTACAAAATTGTAATACGGCAATTCTTTTAAAAAAGTGTTCTCAAAAATGAGATATCATTCGTGAAGATTCATGGCTTTCAAGCCAAATGATCAATATTATGGCCACATTCATGGCATAGGTTGTTCAAATGATCTCATATTATGCACAAGGGTGCATCTTGGAATTCCAAACAATGTTGAAAAAGGGAGTTTTCATTTTCTTTGCACGGAAAATTCATTTTCCATTCTCCGAGTGCCCGAAATGAGGTTTTTTTGTGAAGGACCTACCATACATTTGTTGCAAAACTGGACCAAATCAATTTTATAAAATACCAGGACATATTTAATGCACAATTGACAAAATGGTTGGGTGCCAAAAGTTTTGATCCACCTCTCGTGAAAAAGACAAATTCCCGATGATTCAATAGAAAGCGGGTCAAATTTGAACTGCAGCTACCTCGTAGTTTCCTCTTTATTTTTTCCAAAAATCATTTCTAGGTACATAAGTATCTATTTAATCAGAGAAACACGAAAAAAAATTCCAAGATTCAACCACTAGCTAGGAACGGTCATTCCCGCCGTTTTGACCGCATTTTGAAACGGGCATAAAAAATTAAAAAAAAATATAAAAAAATTGGAAAACCTTCGCATTGTTTCATCATATGTGGCCAAGTTACCAGCAAAAATTATAAACTTGTAATATAGCAATTACTTTAAAAAAGTGTTCTCACAAATGAGCTATCATGCGTGAAGATTCATGGCTTTCAAGCCAAATGATCAATCTTATGGCCACATTCATGGCATAGTTTGTTCAAATGATCTCATATTGTGCACAAGGGTGCATCTTGGAATTCCAAACAATGTTGACAAAGGGAGTTTTCATTTTCTTTGCACGGAAAATTCATTTTCCATTTTTCGAGTGCCCGAAATGAGGTTTTTTTCTGAAGGACCTACCATATATTTATTGCAAAATTGGACCAAATCAATTTTATAAAATACTAGGACATATTTAATGCGAAATTGACAAAATTGTTGGGTGCCCAAAGTTTTGATCCACCTCTCATGAAAAAGACAAATTCCCGCCGATTCAATAGGAAGCAGGCCAAATTTGAACAGCAGCTACCTCGTAGTTTGCTCTTTATTTTTTCCAAAAATCATTTCTAGGTACATAAGTATCTGTTTAATCAGAGAAACACGAAAAAAATTCAAGAATCAACCACAAGCTAGGAACGGTCATTCCCGCCGTTTTGACCACATTTTGAAACGGGCATAAAACATTCAAAAAAAATCAAAAAATTGGAAAACCTTCGCATTGTTTCATCATCTGTGGCCAAGTTACTAGCAAAATTATAAAATTGTAATACGGCAATTCTTTTAAAAAAGTGTTCTCAGAAATGAGCTATCATGCGTGAAGATTCATGGCTTTCAAGCCAAATGATCAATCTTATGGCCACATTCATGGCATAGTTTGTTCAAATGATCTCATATTGTGCACAAGGGTGCATCTTATAATTCCAAACAATGTTGACAAAGGGAGTTTTTATTTTCTTTGCACGGAAAATTCATTTTCCATTTTTCGAGTGCCCGAAATGAGGTTTTTTCTGTAGGACCTACCATATATTAAATGCAAAATTGGACCAAATCAATTTTATAAAATACTAGGACATATTTAATGCACAATTGACAAAATTGTTGGGTGCCCAAAGGTTTGATCCACCTCTCATGAAAAAGACAAATTCCCGCCGATTCAATAGGAAGCGGGTCAAATTTGAACTGCAGCTACCTCGTAGTTTGCTCTTTATTTTTTCCAAAAATAATTTCTAGGTACATAAGTATCTATTTAATCAGAAAAACACGAAAAAAATTCCAAGACTCAACCACTAGCTAGGAACGGTCATTCCCGCCGTTTTGACCGCATTTTGAAAGAGGCATAAAAATTAAAAAAAATCAAAAATTTGGAAAACCTTCGCATTGTTTCATCATATGTGGCCAAGTTACCAGCAAAAATTATAAAATTGTAATACGACAATTATTTTAAAAAAAGTGTTCTCAGAAATGAGCTATCATGCGTGAAGATTCATGGCTTTCAAGACAAATGATCAATCTTATGGCCATATTCATGGCATAGTTTGTTCAAATGATCTCATATTGTGCACAAGGGTGCATCCTGGAATTCCAAACAATGTTGAAAAAGGGAGTTTTCATTTTCTTTGCACGGAAAATTCATTTTCCATTTTCCGAGTGCCCGAAATGAGGTTTTTTGTGAAGGACCTACCATATATTTGTTGCAAAACTGGACCAAATCAATTTTATAAAATACTAGGACAAATTTAATGCACAATTAACAAAATGGTTGGGTGCCAAAAGTTTTGATCCACCTCTCGTGAAAAAGACAGATTCCCGCTGATTGAACAGGAAGGGGGTCAAATTTGAACTGCTGCTACCTCGTAGTTTGCTCTTTATTTTTTCCAAAAATCATTTCTAGGTACATAAGTATCTATTTAATCAGAGAAACACAAAAAAAAATTCCAAGACTCAACCACTAGCTAGGAACGGTCATTCCCTCCGTTTTGACCGCATTTTAAAACGGGCATAACAAATTCGAAAAAAATAAAAAAATTGGAAAACCTTCGCATTGTTTCATCATATGTGGCCAAGTTACCAGCAAAAATTATAAACTTGTAATATAGCAATTATTTTAAAAAAGTGTTCTTAGAAATAAGCTATCATGCGTGAAGATTCATGGCTTTCAAGCCAAATGATCAATCTTATGGCCACATTCATGGCATAGTTTGTTCAAATGATCTCATATAGTGCACAAGGGTGCATCTTGGAATTCCAAACAATGTTGACAAAGGGAGTCTTCATTTTCTTTGCATGGAAAATTCATTTTCCATTTTTCGAGTGCCCGAAATGAGGTTTTGTTGTGAAGGACCTACCATATATATTTTGCAAAACTGGACCAAATCAATTTTATAAAATACTAGGACATATTGAATGCACAATTGACAAAATGGTTGGGTGCCAAAAGTTTTGATCCACCTATTGTGAAAAAGACAAATTCCGGCCGATTCAACAGGAAGCGGGTAAAATTTGAACTGCTGCTACCTCGTAGTTTCTCTTTATTTTTTCCAAAAATCATTTCTAGGTACATAAGTATCTATTTAATCAGAGAAACACGAAAAAAAATTCCAAGACTCAACCACTAGCTAGGAACGGTCATTCCCTCGTTTTGACCGCATTTTAAAACGAGCATAAAAAAATTAAAAAAATCAAAAAATTGGAAAACCTTCGCATTGTTTCATCATATGTGGCCAAGTTACCAGCAAAAATTATAAACTTGTAATACGTCAATTATTTTAAAAAAGTGTTCTCAGAAATGAGCTATCATGCGTGAAGATTCATGGCTTTCAATCCAGATGATCAACCTTATGGCCACATTGATTGCATAGTTTGTTCAAATGATCTCATATTGTGCACAAGGGTGCATCTTCGAATTCCAAACAATGTTGACAAAGGGAGTTTCATTTTCTTTGCACGGAAAATTCATTTTCCATTTTCCGAGTGCCCGAAATGAGTTTTTTTCCTGAAGGACCTACCATATATTTGTTGCAAAACTGGACCAAATCAATTTTATAAAATACTAGGACATATTTAATGCACAATTGACAAAATGGTTGGGTGCCAAAAGTTTTGATCCACCTCTTGTGAAAAAGATAAATTCCCGCCGATTCAATAGGAAGCGGGTCAAATTTGAACTACAGCTACCTCGTAGTTTGCTCTTTATTTTTTCCAAAAATAATTTCTAGGTACATAAGTATCTATTTAATCAGAGAAACACGAAAAAAATTCCAAGACTCAACCACTAGCTAGGAACGGTCATTCCCGCTGTTTTGACCGCATTTTGAAACGGGTATAAAAAATTCAAAAAAATCAAAAAATTGGAAAACATTCGCATTGTTTCATCATATGTGGCCAAGTTACCAGCAAAAATTGTAAACTTGTAATACGGCAATTATTTTAAAAAAGTGTTCTCAGAAATGAGCTATCATGCGTGAAAATTCATGGCTTTCAAGCCAAATGATCAACCTTATGGCTACATTCATGGCATAGTTTGTTCAAATGATCTCATATTGTGCACAAGGGTGCATCTTGGAATTCCAAACAATGTTGACAAAGGGAGTTTTCATTTTCTTTGCACGGAAAATTCATTTTCCATTTTCCGAGTGCCCGAAATGATTTTTTTGTGTGAAGGTCCTACCATATATTTGTTGCAAAACTGGACCAAATCAATTTTATAAAATATTAGGACATATTTAATGCACAATTGACAAAATGGTTGTGTGCCAAAAGTTTTGATCCACCTCTCGTGAAAAACACAAATTTCCGCCGATTCAATAGGAAGGGGGTCAAATTTGAACTGCAGCTACCTCGTAGTTTGCTCTTTATTTTTTCCAAAAATCATTTCTTGGTACATAAGTATCTATTTAATCAGAGAAACACGAAAAAAATTCCAAGACTCAACCACTAGCTAGGAACGGTCATTCCCGCTGTTTTGACCACATTTTGAAACGGGCATAAAAAATTCAAAAAAATCAACAAATTGGAAAACCTTCGCATTGTTTCATCATATGTGGCCAAGTTACCAGCAAAAATTATAAACTTGTAATATGGCAATTATTTTAAAAAAGTGTTCTCAGAAATGAGCTATCATGCGTGAAGATTCATGGCTTTCAAAGAAAATGATCAATCTTATGGCCACATTCATGGCATAGTTTGTTCAAATGATCTCATATTGTGCACAAGGGTGCATCTTGGAATTCCAAACAATGTTGACAAAGGGAGTTTTCATTTTCTTTGCACGGAAAATTCATTTTCCATTTTCCGAGTGCCTAAGATGAGTTTTTTTGTGAAGGACCTACCATATATTTGTTGCAAAACTGGACCAAATCAATTTTATAAAATACTAGGACATATTTAATGCACAAGTGACAAAATGGTTGGGTGCCAAAAGTTTTGATCCACCTTTCATGAAAAAGACAAATTCCCGCTGATTCAATAGGAAGCGGGTCAAATTTGAACTGCAGCTTCCTCATAGTTTGCTCTTTATTTTTTCCAAAAATCATTTCTAGGTACATAAGTATCTATTTAATCAGAGAAACACGAAAAAAATTCCAAGACTCAACCACTAGCTAGGAACGGTCATTCCCGCCGTTTTGACCGCATTTTGAAACGGGCATAAAAAATTCAAAAAAATAAAAAAATTGGAAAACCTTCGCATTGTTTCATCACATGTGGCCAAGTTACCAGCAAAAATTATAAACTTGTAATATAGCAATTATTTTAACAAAAAGTGTTCTTAGAAATGAGCTATCATGCGTGAAGATTCATGGCTTTCAAGCCAAATGATCAATCTTATGGCCACATTCATGGCATAGTTTGTTCAAATGATCTCATATTGTGCACAAGGGTGCATCTTGGAGTTCCAAAAAATGTTGACAAAGGGATTTTTCATTTTCTTTGCACGGGAAATTCATTTTCCATTTTTCGAGTGCCCGAAATGAGGTTTTTTGTGAAGGACCAACCATATATTTGTTGCAAAACTGGACCAAATCAATTTTATAAAATACTAGGACATATATAATGCACAATTGATGAAATGGTTGGGTGCAAAAAGTTTTGATCCACCTCTCGTGAAAAAGACAAATTCCCGCCGATTCAATAGGAAGCGGGTCAAATTTGAACTGTAGCTACCTCGTAGTTTGCTCTTTATTTTTTCCAAAAATCATTTATAGGTACATAAGTATCTATTTAATTAGAGAAACACGAAAAAAAATTCCAAGACTCAACCACTAGCTTGGAACGGTCATTCCCGCCGTTTTGACCGCATTTTGAAACGGGCATAAAAAATTCAAAAAAATTTGGAAAACCTTCGCATTGTTTCATCATATGTGGCCAAGATACCAGCAAAAATTATAAACTTGTAATACAGCAATTATTTTAAAAAAGTGTTCTCAGGAATAAGCTATCACACGTGAAGATTCATGGCTTTCAAGCCAAATGATCAATCTTATGGCCACATTCATGGCATAGTTTGTTCAAATGATCTCATATTGTGCACAAGGGTGCATCTTGGAATTACAAACAATGTTGACACAGGGAGTTTTCATTTTCTTTGCACGGAAAATTCATTTTCCATTTTCTGAGTGCCCGAAATGAGGTTTTTTTGTGAAGGACCTACCATATATTTGTTTCAAAATTGGACCAAATCAATTTTATAAAATACTAAGCCATATTTAATGCACAATTGACAAAATGGTTGGGTGTCCAAAGTTTTGATCCACCTCTAGTGAAAAAGACAAATTCCCACCGATTCAATAGGAAGCGAGTCAAATTTTAACTGCAACTGCCTCATAGTTTGCTATTTATTTTTTCCAAAAATCATTTTTAGTTACATAAGTACCTATTTAATCATAAATACATGGTCTGGTGGCGATACGTCGAGGTTTGGACGGTGGCCGAGGGTCCCAACTCTAGAGCGCATAAACTCGCATGCCCGCTGCGTGGTCACCGCGTGACTGTGGCGTTGCCATGTGTTCTGGGCGGCCTAGGAATGTCTAGTGGGTTGGGCGCTCCCCAGGTAGGTGCTAGGAATAAAATCACAACATAAGATTCTCACGAGGAGACCGATCGATGGTCAAACATGAATAAGCAGCCAAGTGTTTTATTAGAGGTATGGGAAATGCACATGGCTAATGGGCATGAGTTATGGCTGAGGATGATCAGTTACTAAGAAGACCGTCTTCACAAATTTTCAGCTCAAAAGGAGGAGTCTTGATGGTACTTGCTTTGCAAAGTACCACACCGGACATAAATACGAATGTTGAAGCTGGGCTCAAAACAATGAATGGATTGAGCTGGCATTTGGTGGAGGATGGTTATTTGGGCATAGGAAAGCACTGTAGAAAATGGATACCATTTGGACATGCCAAAGTGGTACTTCCTTCATAAAGTGCTGCTCTGAACAGAATAGGAAAATGAATATTGTTGAGTTATTTTTGAACTAGGCAAGGAAGGTTTTTGACATATTTGATGAAGATATGATCCAAACAATTTATGAGATTTTTTTGGGAATTTTTGGAATAACAGAAATATAGGTTGCTTCACAACCTAGAGCAAAAATTGACACATGGACATGACACATAGGCAAAACTGATGAGATGGCGCCTAGTCATCACAACCCGCCACAATCTACAAGGCTATGACCATATATATTGGTCGTTAAAAACTAGAAATAAGGCAGCGGGCCAGCACTGTTTGCTTTATGATCATTTCGTGTAAGGAAATTACGACCTTTCTGACCAAAATGGTCACAATGGTTTAGGGTTTGGAGCCCCCCGAATAGCTTTTGACCAATTGGTCTGAAATGGTCATAGATCTATGACCAATTCTTCCAGGGTCACTGACAGAAGGTCACTAGTTGACATATTTCTTGTAGTGATCTATCAAAAATATTTGAATCTTCTCTGAATTCTTTTATGTATGATTGGTTTATCTTTGCAATTCTCTTCGAATTATCAGTTTGGTTTGGCCTACTAGATTGATCTTTCTTGCAATGGGAGAAGTGCTTAGCTTTGGGTTCAATCTTGTGGTGCTCGATCCAAGTGACAGAAAGGGAAACGACACGTATTGTATTGTTGCCATCGATGATAAAAAGATGGGGTTTACATCATATTGCATGAGTCTATCCCTCTACGTCATGTCATCTTGCTTAAGGCGTTACTCTATTCTTATGAACTTAATACTCTAGATGCCCGCTGGATAGCGGCCGATGTGTGGAGTAATAGTAGTAGATGCAGGCAGGAGTCGGTTTACTTGTCACGGACGTGATGCCTATATACATGATCATACCTAGATATTCTCATAATTATTCGCTTTTCTATCAATTGCTCGACAGTAATTTGTTCACCCATCGTAATACTTATGCTATCTTGAGAGAAGCCACTAGTGAAACCTACGGGCCCCGGGTCTATTCTCCATCATACAAGATTCCAATCTATTTTATTTTGCAATCTTTACTTTCAATCTATATCATAAAAATACAAAAAATAGTTATCTTATTATTATCATCTCTATCAGATCTCACTCTTGTAAGTGGCCGTGAATGGATTGACAACCCCTTTATCGCGTTGGTTGCGAGGTTCTTATTTGTTTGTGTAGGTATGAGGTGACTCGCGCGTGGTCTCCTACTGGGTTGATACCTTTATTCTAAAAAACTGAGGGAAATACTTACGCTGCTTTACTGCATCACCCTTTCCTCTTTAAGGGAAAACCAACGCAGTGCTCAAGATCTACGCCAAGTCAAGACATACCAAGTACCCATCACAACTCTTATCCTTCGCATTACATTATTTTCCATTTGTCTCTCCTTTTCCTCTCCCCCACCTCACCCTTGCCATTTTATTCGCCCTCTTTTCCTTTCGCCCTCTCTTTCCGTCCGCCTCTTTTCCGCTTGCTTCGTCGTTATGGCTAGTCCTTTATCCGCTCCTTTGTCTCCTGAGTTTGAGGTTCTTCACTTCAAACAAAGACAAGGAGAAAACTTAAAAGATGCTTGGTTTAGGATGATGGAATCTTATCACAATTGCACCCTAGAGGTGAATTTTAGAATTTTGCTTCACAATTTTTATGTTGGAATAAATATGTCCCATAGACAACTGTTGGATTGCGTTGCCAAAGGAAATTTTATTGAAATTGATCCCAGTATTGCGCATGAAATTATAGAGGGAATAGTGGGAACACTACCTCAACAAAAGGGGCCTCATCATACCCAGGAAGAAACCCAAGTTTTTGAGAAAAATTGCGAACTAACAAAAATATTACAAAAATATCTTGAACCTCTTAAGAGTGTTAGCGGGAATCTTCACCGCATGAATATGTTGATCACTCTTTGTAATAAGTGGTTGGACTCTTTAGATCTAAAAAATTCCGAATATGAAGGGAAACGTAAAGAACCTCCCAGATTCAAGCATGACTCTGCTAAAAAAATTAAAAGATGGCAATACCTAGATCTATCCTCGCTTTTATGCCTAGCTAGGGGCGTTAAACGATAGCGCTTGTTGGGAGGCAACCCAACTTTATTTTTATTCCTTGATTTTTGTTCCTGTTTAGTAATAAATAATTTATCTAGCCTCTGTTTTAGTTGTGTTTTTTGTGTTTAATTAGTGTTTGTGCCAAGTAGAACCGTCGGGAAGACTTGGGGGAAGTCTTTTTGAAGTTGCTGTAAAAAATAGAAACTTTAGCGCTCACGAGAATTGCTGCCATTTTTTATTGGAGAGCGCTATTTAGTTAATTCTATTTGCATATGATTAATAGATAAATTCCTCAAGTCCTCCAATTTATTTTAGAATTTTTGGGGTTCCAGAAGTTTGAGTTAGTTACAGATTACTACAGACTGTTCTGTTTTTGATAGATTCTGTTTTTCGTGTGTTGTTTGCTTATTTTGATGAATCTATGGCTAGTAATAGAGTTTATAAACCATAGAGAAGTTGGAATACATTAGGTTTAACACCAATATAAATAAATAATGAGTTCATTACAGTACCTTGAAGTGGTGTTTTGTTTTCTTTCACTAACGGAGCTCACGAGATTTTCTGTTAAGTTTTGTGTTGTGAAGTTTTCAAGTTTTGGGTAAAGATTTGATGGATTATGGAACAAGGAGTGGCAAGAGCCTAATCTTGGGGATTCCCAAGGCACCCCAAGGTAAAATCCAAGGACACCAAAAATACTAAGCTTGGGGATGCCCCGGAAGGCATCCCCTCTTTCGTCTTCGTTCATCGGTAACTTTACTTGGAAATATATTTTTATTCGCCACATGATATGCGTTTTGCTTGGAGCGTCTTGTATGATTCGAGTATTTGCCGTTTAGTTTACCACAGTCATCCTTTCTGTACACACCTTTTGAGATAAACACACATGAATTGGAATTTATTAGAATACTCTATGTGCTTCACTTATATCTTTTGAGCTATATAGTTTTTGCTCTAGTGCTTCACTTATATCTTTTAGAGCACGCTGGTGGTTTCATTTATAGAAATAATTGATCTCTCATGCTTCACTTATATTATTTTGAGATTCCTTTAGAACAACATGGCAATTTGCTTTTGGGCATAATAAAAAGCTTTCATATAAGTGCATTGAATACTAAGAGAAGTTCGAGATATGGAGATAGTGACATCAAAGTTGTGCTAGTTGAGTAGTTGTGAATTTGAGAAATACTTGTGTTGAAGTTTGCAAGTCCCGTAGCATGCACGTATGGTAAACATTGTGTAACAAATTTGAAACATGAGGTGTTATTTGATTTTCTTCCTTATGAGTGGCGGTCGGGGACGAGCGATGGTCTTTTCCTACCAATATATCCCCCTAGGAGCGTGCGCGTAATACTTGGTTTTTGATGACTTTTAGATTTTTGCAATAAGTATGTGAGTTCTTTATGACTAATGTTGAATCCTTGGATTATACGCACTCTCACCCTTCCATCATTGCTAGCCTCTTCGGTACCGTGCATTGTCCTTTCTCACCTTGAGAGTTGGTGCAAACTTCGTCGGTGCATCCAAACCCCGTGATACGATACGCTCCATCACACATAAACCTCCTAATATCTTCCTCAAAACAGCCACCATACCTACCTATTATGGCATTTCCATAGACATTCCGAGATATATTGCCATGCAATTTTCTACCATTCCGTTTATTATGACACGCATCATCATTGTCATATTGCCTTGCATGATCATTGAGTTGACATTGTATTTGTGGCAAAGCCACTATTCATAATTCTTTCATACATGTCACTCATGAGTCATTGCACATCCCGGTACACCGCCGGAAGCATTCATATAGAGTCATATCTTGTTCTAGTATCGAGTTGTAATCGTTGAGTTGTAAATAAATAGAAGTGTGATGATCATCATTAATAGAGCATTTTCCCAAAAAAGAGAAAGGCCCAAAAAACAAAGGCCCAAAAAATAAATAAATAAATAAATAAAAAGGGGCAATGCTACTATCCTTTTTCCACACTTGTGCTTCAGAGTAGCACCATGATCTTTATGATAGAGTCTCTTGTTTTGTCATTTTCATATACTAATGGGAATTTTTCATTATAGAACTTGGCTTGTGTATTCCAACAATGGGCCTCCTCAAGTGCCCTAGGTCTTCGTGAGCAAACAAGTTGGATGCACACCCACTTAGTTTCTTTTGTTGAGATTTCATACATTTATAGCTCTAGTGCATCCGTTGCATGGCAATCCCTACTCCTTGCATTGACATCAATTGATGGGCATCTCCTAGCCCATTGATTAGCCGCGTCAATGTGAGACTTTCTCCCTTTTTGTCTTCTCCACATAACCCCCTTCATTATATTCTATTCCATCCATAGTGCTATATCCATGGCGCACGCTCATGTATTGCGTGAAAGTTGAAAAAAGTTTGAGATTACTAAAGTATGAAACAATTGCTTGGCTTGTCATCGGGGTTGTGCATGATGAGAGCATTCTTGTGTGACGAAAATGGAGCATGACCAAACTATATGATTTTGTAGGGATGAACTTTCTTTGGCCATGTTATAGATATAGATTGAAAGTAAAGATTGCAAAAATAAAATAGATTGGAAACTTGTATGATGGAGAATAGACCCAGGGGCCATAGGTTTCACTAGTGGCTTCTCTAAAGATAGCATAAGTATTATGGTGGGTGAACAAATTACTGTCGAGTGCTACCTCTTGAGCACTGCGTTGGTTTTCCCTTGAAGAGGAAAGGGTGATGCAGCAAAGTAGCGTAAGTATTTCCCTCAGTTTTTGAGAACCAAGGTATCAATCCAGTAGGAGGCCACGCGCGAGTCCCTCGCACCTACACAAACAAATAAAATCCTCGCAACCAATGCAATAAAGGGGTTGTCAATCCCTTCACGGTCACTTAGGAAAGTGAGATCTGGTAGATATGATAAGATAATATTTTTGTTATTTTTATGATAAATATGCAAAGTAAAGAAAGCAAAATAAATGGAAAAGCAAATAGCTTGTTGACGGAAGATTAATATGATGGAAAATAGACCCGGGGGCCATAGGTTTCAGTAGTGGCTTCTCTCGAGAGTGTAAGTTTTACGGCAGGTAAACAAATTAATGTTGAGCAATTGACAGAATTGAGCATAGTTATGAGAATATCTAGGTATGATCATGTATATAGGCATCACGTCCGAGACAAGTAGACCGACTCCTGCCTGCATCTACTACTATTACTCCACACATCGACCGCTATCCAGCATGCATCTAGAGTATTAAGTTCAAGAGAACAGAGTGACGCTTTAAGCAAGATGACATGATGTAGAGGGATAAACTCATGCAATATGATATAAACCCCATCTTGTTATCCTCAATGGCAACAATACAATACGTGCCTTGCTGCCCCTACTGTCACTGGGAAAGGACACCTCAAGATTGAACCCAAAGCTAAGCACTTCTCCCATTGCAAGAAAGATCAATATAGTGGGCCAAACTAAACTGATAATTAGAAGAGACTTGCAAAGATAACCAATCATACATAAAAGAATTCAGAGAAGATTCAAATATTGTTCGTAGATAAACTTGATCATAAACCCACAATTCATCGATCTCAACAAACACACCGCAAAAAGAAGATTACATCAAATAGATCTCCACAAGAGAGGGGGAGAACTTTGTATTGAGATCCAAAAAGAGAGAAGAAGCCATCTAGCTAATAACTATGGACCCGAAGGTCTGAAGTAAACTACTCACACTTCATCGTAGAGGCTATGGTGTTGATGTAGAAGCCCTCCGTGATCGATGCCCCCTCCGGCAGAGCTCCGAAAAAGGCCCCAAGATGGGATCTCACGGATATAGAAAGTTACGGGGGTGGAATTAGGGTTTTGGCTCCATATAGGGTAGTTTGGGGGTACATAGGTATATGTAGGAGGAAGAAGCACATCGGTGGAGCAAGGTGGGCCCCACGAGCGTGGAGGGCGCGCCTGGGGGGTAGGCGCGCCCCCCTACCTCGTGCCTTCCTGGTTGATGTCTTGACGTAGGGTCCAAGTCCTCTGGATCATGTTCGTTCCAAAAATCACGTTCCCGAAGGTTTCATTCTGTTTGGACTCTGTTTGATATTATTTTTCTGCGAAACTCTAA
The DNA here is from genome assembly GCF_018294505.1 of Triticum aestivum. Classification (NCBI taxonomy): domain Eukaryota; kingdom Viridiplantae; phylum Streptophyta; class Magnoliopsida; order Poales; family Poaceae; genus Triticum; species Triticum aestivum. The sequence continues at coordinate 562,447,923 of NC_057794.1, forward strand.
AATAGGAAAAAAAACAACAATTCTGGGCTGGGCCTCCGGTTAATAGGTTAGTCCCAAAAATAATATAAAAGTGTATAATAAAGCCCAATAATGTCCAAAACATGATATAATATAGCATGGAACAAACAAAAAATATAGATACGTTGGAGACATATCATCAAGCAATTGACAGAAAAGCGAATAATTATGAGAATATTGTGGCATGATCATGTATATAGGCATCACGTCCGTGACAAGTAGACCAAAACGATTCTACATCTACTACTATTACTCCACACATCGACCGCTATCCAGCATGCATCTAGAGTATTAAGTTCATAAGAACAGGGTAATGCCTTAAGCAAGATGACATGATATAGAGGGATAAACTCATGCAATATGATGTAAACCCCACCTTTTTATCCTCGATGGCAACAATACAATACATGTCGTTTCCCTTTCTGTCACTGGGATCGAGCACTGCAAGATTGAACCCAAAGCTAAGCACTTCTCCTATTGCAAGAAAGCACTAGTGCAGAACCGGGCAATAGCACCGGTTCGTAAGGCCCTTTAGTGCCGATTTGGTAACCGGTGCTAAAGTGTAGGCACTAAAGACCCCCCCTTTAGTACCGGTTCAGCATGAACCGGTGCTAAAGGGCAACCACGTGGCACAAGCCAGCTTCGGGGGCAGGGAGCCCTTTAGTAGCGGTTGGTGTCACCAACCGGTATTAAAAGGTTGGAGGGGTTTTGGGTTTATGATTTCTTTTTCATTTAATTTTGTGTTTTCCATTTAATTATTTTTCGTTTGCTGGTATTTTACGATACTACATATAGTACACATTATGCATATATATAAATAGAATTTCTAGTAGAACCAATCATAATATATATATATATATATATATATATATAATTTTTCCTAATTGGTGCCTTTGGAGCCAGTGGCATTAGCCTAGCTAATTGGTGCCTTCGGAGCACGCGATAACAATTGTAAGTGGTTCATGGGGGCGGTAGAGGGTAATAGTATTCTCCTTTGGGATCTATGACCTGGTCGAGCAAAAATCCCGCTATTTCCTCTTGAATTGCTTCTATGCGGTCCTGTCCAAGGAGCTTGTCCCGCACCTCTTTGAACTGTTAAGAAGGAGATCAATATGCATGTGTATTAGTTGTGTGACTAGATATCGATAATGGTGTAAAAATTGTGAATAGTGTTCTGACAATCAATATCGTACCCACTCCCGTCTTTGAGATTTGCTCCTTTCGGACGCCATCATGCGAATGTTCTCGCAAACGTAGTATGCACATAGATCATTCCCCGGCGCCTGCTTCAGGGCCTTTATGAGAATGGAATTTGATAAGATAATAATTAATCAAGCATGATAATTAAAGAGATGGCAGCTAGCTAGTACTACTTAATTACTTACCTTGGGTCGATACCATTTCAGATTTTGTTTCCATGGGCCTGGAGTGGCCCTGATGAACTTTGCCCAAGCCCTGCCCGCCGACAAAGAAAATGAATAAATGGGTTATTAAATAGTTGTTATCAGGAAATGACGAACTAATTAAATAGGCTAAGATATAGTTAATAATGATTGAAATTACCTGTTGACTATCCCCTTCACGATGGTGTAGTCACTTGCTTTCTTAAGTAGTGAGTCTAGTACTTCAACCGTTCCTTTATCAACTTTAATGATTAACAAGATCCAGTGAAATCTGCATGCACACACGTTTGCATTTCTTAATTAAGCGGGCATATGTAAGCAAAAACATGTAGCTAGCTAGTAGGGAAAACAGAATTTGTAGTACAAGACAGTGTGACTCACTGGAAGTTGTAAGGAAGTAGTATATCTTCATTGTATTTGAGTTCCTTGAAGAACTGTAGCATGCTTTCCTCTACACTTTTTTCGTGATATGGATCTATTTTCCATGTGTATTCATTAATGGTATTTGGGTCAATGAACCCAATGCCATAGCGTCCACCTTTCTTCATTTCATAAATCTTCATCCTGCATAATACCACAGAAAAGAATATAGTGAGGATAATTACAGGTAATGATTGATCAAAATGATCACTACAGCTAGCTTGAGACTTAAATTACAGAAAGAAATCACTTACAGACAATAGCAACTAACGATAGATTTGTCGAGTGCATCTTTATTGTATAGCTGAAATAGTTCTGAATACTCAACGGTCACAACTTTCTCATGGTAGTAATGATCCTTGTTGACATTCACCATGAGGGACTCTCAATTGGAAATCTTGGTAATGTCCATGTACCATTGATGCAATTCATACATTCTCGTTGGGAGCTTATTGACCTCCTCTGGCTCGACCAAAGGTTGGCCCCGGGCATATTTCCATTTTATTTCCTCCTCTCCAGTCGGAGACATGGGCTCGATATCAAGGAGTTGTCCAACAGTGATCCCGATCGATTCAGCCTGCGCAATATGCTCCTCGGTTATTACCGCATCGCCCACCCCGGGAATGTTAACGGTTTGCCCACAATAATATTGGGCGCGCCTACTCTCATGTGTTGTTGGCACAACAAGCGGGGGGATTGATTGCGCCGCATGTTCTCCCAGCTGGGGAACGGTTTTACCGCTCCTTTTACCAGCTGATTTGCTCGAGCTCGAGCTCGCCTCTTTCTGTAGACGTGCTCGATTTAACTTCCTGATGTGGTGCTCATAGTCTGTGTCAACAGGCTTGGGAGCTGGTGCTCTAGCCATACGAATGAAGTGGTCAATCTTTTCCATAGGCACTTTCTCCCTTGGCGGCGGTGGTGGTTTCGGTGCAAAATGGGCTTCCACCTCGGCCTTCGATATGGCTACGTTTTCCTCCTCGGACTTCTCATAAGGCCTCTGCGGAAGAGGCGTGAGGCTTGTGTTGACACCTGATTTTGGCACAATGCAGAATGCAATGGAAATGGCCTCAAATGACAAAATATTCTAAATGAGAAATTTCACATTGCCGAGTGGAACAACTTTGATGTTTGGACCATAATCATTCGGCATCATATCAAAGACCAAAACTACAATCAGTCATGTTTAGGTGTTCTGAGTGCTTTTTGGTCAAGTACGCCTCCAGGACAATCTCGGATGAAGGAATGCTCTACATGAATTGTCTTCGTCTCGTCGAATCGTTCGATTTTGATATAAAAATTATCTCAATCCGAGTTCGTATGCAAAAGTTAGAGCTATCTGAATGCGGCCCCGTCAAGAGGCGAAATATGACGCGGAAGACCGGACATGTCTTGGCAAGTGTCTGATGTAATGCGTGAGTGTTTTGGCCCAGAAGGTGGCCTCGAATCGGGAAACATTCAACACGAAAGTTTTTCGTCTCGTCAAAACGCTCAACTTTGCTTTTGGACACATTTTCATCCGAGGTCGTTTACTGCCTCAAAAACCTTGCCGGGGAGAGCTTGCCGCCGTGAACAGTAACCTGCCGGGGAAAGCTTGCCGCCGTGAACAGTAACCTTGCCGGGAAAGCTTGCTGCCATGAACAGTAGAAATTGTCGAAGCCAATCCGACCAGATGCTGAAGATGGGCTCAAATACTTATCTAGATGGCTTCGGATGAAGAAGTGTTCAACACAGAAGTTGTTCGTAACGTCGAAACAATCAACTTTGCTTTTGGAGTCATCATCATCCGACGTAGTATACGACCTGCAGAGACGCTGCAAGAGTCGGACGGTCCAGTCAGCTACATGAACGAGTCCGACTCGAAATTAGAGATGACCCCGTGGAGTATTCAAGATGGCCTTATTTGGAAAAGCGATCAACATACGGATTGTTGGCCTCGTCGAAGCACACATAATTGATATTTGAACCGTCTCCATCGGAAGTCATATGCAGATTCCACAGCCCACGCAAGGAGCAAGACAGAAGATTGGACCAGATTCGGGCTGAATCCGAGTGGGACCAGAACTAGGATTCTAGGACGTGAATTGATGTAATTTTCTTGTAAGGAAAGCCTAGATAAATCCTTTGCTTGTACGGGAAGTCCAGCCGCCTCTTATATATGTTGGGGGTGACGGCCGATTGAACAACACACAATCGAACAAATCAATATACTACCTTTTTTATCTACGTTTTATATCTCCACCGTTTTTCTATCTCGTTCTTCGCTGTTCTTCGTCTTTGAGAGCTGCGAATCCCGAGGATCTAGGGGTGAGCGAATCGACCTAGGGCAGCCCATAGCCGCCGCACTCCCTGACGGGGTCCCTCCCGGGGGTGTGGGGTTTTCGGGTCTGCAAAAGCGCCCGTCGACTGTCTTGCGTATCGCGCTGTTGGTCGGGTCTCCTTCGACGTGAGCTGCGGTGCATCACCCCCGATGTCGAGGGTACACGTGACGTGTTCGTGTGTCAACACACTTTTTGGCGACTCCGCTGGGGAAGAAGATCAATCATCATCATCCAGCATGTCCGATCTTCCCAAGCCATCTGAGGTAGACGCCGATAACATCATTAAGACCAGTCTTGATGAGATATCGGCCGATCATCACCAAGTCTATGAGGAGTACAAGAAGGCGCGCGAGGAGAAGGACTTGCAGGAGTTCCTTGCAAAGTTCAAGAAGGATCGCCAAGGCAACATCACTCCGATTGGAGAAATCAAGTTTCCTCCTCTTCAAGCCGAGCAGGTTAAACCCGCTGTGAGTACTACCTTTTCTCCTGAGCAGTGGGCTGAGATTGAGAGTCGTATTGCTGATGGTAACAATCTGGTCTATCAAACTTTCATAGAAAATACCAATGCTCAGAAAAATATATCTCAATCATCTAGTGGTAATGATGGTGTAGCTGCTAGTGTGCAAAACCCTAATCTGGCTTTACCTATCTCATCGGTGCCTCCCATGCCGATGACTTATTATCCTACTCAGACAAATCAGATTGTGACTGCACCTATTAATCCTACTATGAGCATGCCAAGTTTGGTGGCAACGCCGAACCAAACCCTACCTACAACTACAACCACTCGACCATTACCGAACTATAGTTCGGCATACATGCCACAGTTCATACCTACTGCTAGTAGTCCTGCTCCTCCTATGCCGCTGCCACAAGTTGCATCGTCCACTATGGATGATGGTCTAGCTAATCTTAGAGAGGAGATGGCTAAGATGCTTCGAGAGAATTTTGGAGTTGAGTTACCTCGGAATCGGATTTACCAAAAGCCGTACCCCGAGTATTTTGATGCCATCCAGTGCCCTCCGGGATATAAGATTCCAGATTTTGTTAAGTTCAATGGAGAGGGCACAAAAACCACATGGGAGCATGTTAGTCAATACTTGGCACAACTAGGTGAAGCAGGTTCATTGAATGAATTGAAAGTGCGTTTGTTTCATTTATCATTAACTGGTACTGCATTTTCATGGTTCTCTTCTTTACCACATGGTTCCATTCGGGTTTGGTCGCAGTTAGAGCAAAAATTTCATGATCACTTTTATAGCGGCGACAATGAACTCAAGTTGTCACATCTAACATCCGTTAAACAGAAGCATGACGAATCGGTCTCCGAGTATGTCAAGAGATTTAGAGAAATGAAAAACCGGTGTTTTAGTTTGGTGATAACTGAGAGAGACTTGGCAGACCTAGTGCTGAGTGGTTTGAAAACTCCCATTAGAGAAAAGCTAGAAGGCTATGAGTTCTTAAATATTAACCAAGTCTTACAAAGGGCTTTGGCTCAGGAAAGCCGAAGCAAAGATCTCAAAGAAGCGCATAGATACAAAGCCGATCATCCAAAGATGAATATGGTGGAATATGATAGTGATCACTCGGACGATGAGGGTGATGTTTTTGCTACTGAATTTGTTTGGCCATCTAAGGCCAAACCCTTTACTTGCAATGATCTGAAACCGATTCATAAGAATCGTGATGAAGAGATGAAGTTTACTTTTAACATTGCCAAATGTGATAAAATATTTGATGCTTTGCTGCAAGCTAAAATTATTAGGATTTCTCACACTTTACCGCCGTTTGAAGAGCTAAAACGGCGTGCTTATTGCAAGTATCATAATTCTTTTTCTCATGCTACTAACGATTGCAATGTTTTTCGACGACAGATACAATCGGCCATTAATGACGGACGATTGAACTTTTCTGAGATGCAAATTGATAAACAGCCTTTTCCAATGAATACCATGGAGTTGGAGGGGAAGAAACTACTTATTCGGCCAAAGGCTGCCGTATCTGCTAATAAAGCTAATGTCATTGTTGGTGAGCCCAGGAGAGACAAGGAGGGTGACAAGGCCTTGGGGAGACAGGTTGTGCTTGACAAGCAACCCAGTGGCAAGGAAATAATCAAAATCACCATCAAGAATCCTACACTCGGGGGGCAACCGCAAGTGCAAGAAAATATTCGTGCTAAATTTGTCAAGCCCAAGGATCCAAAAGTTGACAAGTGGAAGACGAATGAAGCTAAAGTGCAGCGCAAGAAAATCAAGCCAACTTTTGATATGCTGCTGTCCAAGTATGCCAATCATGCAGCCGGTTCTAGCTCTAACCGGTCATCAAATTTGAAGCGCTCAAGGTCACCTCCTCAGGAAAAATTTCAGCATCATGCAAGGCCATATGGGTCATGGGCGCCGGGACCATGGATGCCGCCACTCCCCTATGTGCCATACTACGTGGGAGGCTTCAATGGAGGATGGTGGCAGCCCCCAATGGCCCCTTATACTTTTCATCCGGGTTGGGCAGAACCAAGGAGGCCGGTTCATGAGAGACTTTCTTATCCCGCACAAGGCCGTTTGAACAATGGTGTCAATCGGCTAGTGCAAGTTAATCAAAAAAGGGTTGGCAAGCAAGAATGGCGTGTTAAGTCACCAGGTGCTGCAACGGTTGAGTCAAGCAAAGGCAGGGAAAAAACCGATACCGACTCACTTATCTTGGGCACCGAGACATTCGCCATACAACAGCCGATTGGGCCTAGCAATCCGACTGAGCCGATACTTGCTATCGCGCCAAAGCACTCGGCTAATAATCATGAAGCAAGCACCAGCCAAGTAAAAACGAGAGATCCTAAATACACTCAGCCAAAGTGGTGTCCTCCAGGGCTAACAAAGACACAAAAGAGGAAACTACAGAGGTTAAGGAGTCAAGAGATGGCAGAACAAGAGGCCGAGAAGCAAAGGGATGAGTTGTTCAATGATGCTCGGCCTATGTTACCTACAAAACAAGTGTGGAGGCCCAAACAAATACAAGATGCAGTGGCTTCTACACCTATCACAGCAGCACCTGCACCACCAAAAGAGGACGACTCAATCATTGCATCGTCTATGTTACCTATTGCTTCTTCTTCACTCGGACAAATTTCAGAATCGGTGGATACACTCGACGAGGAGGCTGATATGTTGGACTATGAGTCTATGCCGGTTCATGAAGGTATGGATATCAATATGGTATATTACTTACCCGCTGAGTTTCGTGCTGTAGATGAGGAAGGGGAGGTGGCTCAGCTGGATTTTGGCCCTAAAAACGCGATATTCAAGAAGCCAAAAGAACCAGTAACGCATCTGAAACCATTATATCTCAGAGGTCATATCAATGGGTCGCCGCTCACTTGGATGCTTGTTGATGGTGGTGCTATGGTAAATCTTATGCCCTATTCGGTCTTCAAGACATTAGGTTTGCTTGATGAAGAATTGATCAAGACCAATATGGTGCTTAACGGGTTTGAAGGCAAAGAGAAAACTGAAGCCAAAGGTGTGATGTATGTGGAGCTTACAGTCGGAAGCAAAACTTTGGCTACTGCATTCTTTCTCGCTGAGGTGCAAGGTAACTACAACGTCATACTAGGCCGTGATTGGGTTCATGCAAACCAGTGCGTGCCATCCACTATGCACCAGTTTTTGATTCAGTGGGTTGATGATGAAGTGGAAGTCATTCATGCGGATAACTCGGCCTGTGTTGCTTTGGCCAATGCGTCGGTGGATTGGCAACATCCCAATGCTACTTGCTTGACGGGACGTGACTTATCAGAGTTTGATTTTCTCAGCGCAACCAAGAACGGTTTTGTGCCCGTCTCTTTAAAGCCGACTGAATGCAATCGGCTCCAAGGTATGATATGTTTAAATGGGTTCTAGCTCTGAGTGGTTACAAAAACGTCTTGTGAAATATCGGTCCAGCGAGAACGATATGTATGAGTCTATAGAGGAGTTGGATGACATGGATAAACTTGGACAAGGTTTTACGTCGGCCGATCCATTAGAAGAGGTAGATATTGTAGATGGTTCAGTCACTCGACCGACATTTATAAACAAAAACTTGAAAGCCGATTGTAAAGCTAAGTTAATCGAGCTATTCAAAGAATATGTTTGTTGCTTTGCATGGGAATATCATGAGATGCCAGGGTTAAGCCGAGAGCTAGTGGAGCATCGGTTGCCTATAAAGGCCGGTTTTAGACCTTATAAACAGTCGGCCAGAAAATTTAATCCGAAAACATATGACCGGATCAAGGAAGAGATCGGTCGACTGCTTGAAGCTAATTTCATTCGACCTTGCAGGTACGCCGAGTGGATTTCTAACATTGTCCCAGTAGAGAAGAAAGGATCCGGCAAGTTGAGGGTGTGCATTGATTTCAGAGATTTGAATAGGGCTACACCCAAAGATGAGTATCTTATGCCAATAGCCGATATGCTTATTAATGATGCTTCTGGGCATAAGGTTATTAGCTTTCTAGATGGTAATGCCGGATACAATCAAATTTTTATGGCCGAAGAGGACATGTACAAGAATGCTTTTCGATGCCCTGGTTTCGTTGGTTTATTCGAGTGGACAGTGATGACATTCGGATTAAAAAATGCTGGAGCCACATATCAAAGAGCTATGAATTTGATTTTCCATGATTTACTCGGTATCATACTTGAAGTTTATATTGATGATATTGTTGTCAAATCGGATGCTTTTGAATCTCACTTGGCCGATTTGCGTTTAGCTTTTGAAAGAATGAAAAAGTATGGACTGAAGATGAATCCTTTGAAGTGTGCTTTTGGCGTGTCAGCTGGCAAGTTTTTGGGTTTCATTATTCATGAAGATGGCATAGAGATTGATCCCAAAAAGATAGAGGCTATACAGAAAGTGGAGGCTCCAACATGCAAGAGAGATATGCAAAAGTTCCTTGGCAAGGTTAATTACCTTAGAAGGTTCATAGCTAATCTGTCAGGGAAAGTTGATGCATTCACTCCTATCCTTCGGTTAAAGGATGATGCTGATTTCACTTGGGGGGCAAAACAGCAAGAAGCATTTGATATGATCAAGAATTATTTGTGCACTCCTCCGGTGATGAGAGCACCCAAGCATAGGGAACCCTTCAGACTTTACATTGCAGCATAGGAAGAAGTTATTGGTGCTGTTCTAACTCAAGAGACCGAAGGAAAAGAGCATGCCATCACTTATTTGAGCCGCCGCTTATTGGACGCAGAGACAAGGTATACATTTGTTGAGAAATTATGTCTATGCTTATATTATGCTTGCACAAAACTGAGACATTATTTAGTGCCGAGTGCTTGTGTAGTAGCTTGTCAAACCGATGTCATTAAATACATGTTGCATAGGCCAATTCTTAGTGGTAGAATTGGCAAGTGGGCTTATGCTTTGATTGAATATGATTTGACTTATGAATCTCTAAAGTCCATGAAAGGCCAGATTGTTGCTAATTTCATTGTTGAACATCGGATTAATGACAAGCATGATGTTGATATGAACCTTATTTCATTAGTACCATGGAGATTATACTTTGATGGGTCAGTTTGTAGCAATGGCCAAGGTGTTGGTATTGTTTATATATCTCCTCATGGTGCTGTTTTTGAAGCCTCATGCCGCTTAGAATATTTTTGCACAAACAATCAAGCCGAATATGAAGCATTGTTATTCGGCCTAGAGATGTTACTTGCTATAGGTGTTACACATATTGAGGCTTATGGTGATTCGTTACTAGTGGTACAACAAATATCCAAAGTCTTTCGGTGTTTGGACGAATCACTTAATGTTTATCTTGATAAATGTCTAGATATAATCTCTACTTTGGATTGTTTTAGCATTGCACATATATCTAGACATGACAACTGGAAAGCAAATGAGTTGGCACAACAAGCATCTGGATACCATGTTGATCATGGCATGTTTCATATTTCTCAAAATCCGATGGCTTGTCTTACCAGTATAGAAGAGGCCGAACCAGAACCCACTGATTCGTTCATTAACAAAAAATCTAGTGCAGGTGACAATTCTGACTGGAGGAAGCCCATTGTTGCTTACTTGCGTAATCCGAGTGAAAGGGTGGACAGGGCTGTTCGGCGTATGGCTTTTAAGTATACTATGAGGGATGATGATCTTTATCGCCGAACAGTTGATGATGTTCTTTTAAAGTGCTTGGATGAGGACCAAGCAAGAGTTGCTATGGGAGAGGTACATGAAGGCATTTGTGGTACTCACCAGTCGGCTCCCAAGATGAAATGATTATTACGGCGTGCTGGGTTTTATTGGCCGACCATGATTAATGATTGCTTCAGATATTATAAAGGGTGCGAAGCTTGTCAAAAATTTGGTGATATTCAATTGGCTCCCGCTGCTATGTTGCATCCTATTATCAAGCCGTGGCCTTTCAGAGGATGGGGTTTAGACTTTATTGGGCAAATCCATCCGTCTTCTTCAAAGGGGCATCGGTTCGTATTGGTGGCAACTGATTATTTCACTAAGTGGTCTGAAGCAGTACCTCTCAAGAACATGACGCATACGGAGGTAATTAAATTCATAACCGAGCACATTATTCATAGATTCGGTATTCCTCAAACGTTAATTATAGATCAAGGTTCATCTTTTATGTCACACCAAGTCAGAAAGTTTGCCGAATCTTATAACATAAAGGTGCTCAATTCCTCCCCATATTATGCCCAAGCTAATGGACAAGCTGAGTCTAGCAATAAAATTTTAATCAAGCTCATCAAGAAGAAGATTGAGGATAATCCAAGGAGATGGCATGACTTGTTATCTGAGGCATTACGGGCACATAGAATCTCAAGGCATGGTGCTACGAAAGTGACTCCATATGAGCTAGTATATGGTCAAGAGGCTGTTTTACCAGTGGAAGTAAATTTGAATGCTTTGAGAATAGCCAAACAAAATGATTTATCGGCAATAGACTTCTATAACTTGATGATGGACAACATTGATGAGGTTGCTGATAAACATTTGGCTGCTTTGAATGCCATAGAAAGAGATAAGTTGAGGGTGGCAAGGGCTTACAATAAGAAAGTCAAGTTGAAGAATTTTGAAGTTGGTGATCTCGTCTGGAAAGTGATTCTACCGATTGGTTCAAGAGATAGAAAATTCGGGAAGTGGTCTCCAAGTTGGGAAGGTCCTTTTAGGATTACAAGAGTTGTTCCCGGAAATTCATATTTGGTGGAATCAATACACGGGGCATTGTTACCTCGAGCTCTCAATGGCAAATATTTGAAGAAGTACCACCCGAGTGTGTGGCAGGAAGCCTAAGTAGACAACGGCCGATATACGAGTATCGCCCTTAGCACAAAGATGGATGATAAATAATTATCGCCCTGAGAAAAATAAATGGCCGATGGAGTGTTGACATCGTCCTTAGAACAAACATGGTGCAAATTATTTTTCGGCATGCAAGCTTTGCCGAAAAACAGGGGGGCCTGTGTTGACACCTGATTTTGGCACAATGCAGAATGCAATGAAGATGGCCTCAAATGACAAAATATTCTAAATGAGAAATTTCACATTGCCGAGTGGAACAACTTTGATGTTTGGACAATAATCATTCGACATCATATCAAAGACCAAAACTACACTCAGTAGTGCTTTTTGGTCAAGTACGCCTCCAGGACAATCTCGGATGAAGGAATGCTCTACATGAATTGTCTTCGTCTCGTCGAATCATTCGATTTTCATATAAAAATCATCTCAATCCGAGTTCGTATGCAAAAGTTAGAGCTATCTGAATGCGGCCCCGTCAAGAGGTGTAATATGACGCAGAAGACCGGACATGTCTTGGCAAGTGTCTGATGTAATGCGTGAGTGTTTTGGCCCAGAAGCTGGCCTCGAATCAGGAAACGTTCAACACGAAAGTTTTTCGTCTCGTCAAAACGCTCAACTTTGCTTTTGGACACATTTTCATCCGAGGTCGTTTACTGCCTCAAAAACCTTGCCGGGGAGAGCTTGCCGCCGTGAACAGTAACCTGCCGGGGAAAGCTTGCCGCCGTGAACAGTGCCTTGCCGGGAAAGCTTGCTGCCGTGAACAGTAGAAACTGTCGAAGCCATTCCGACCAGATGCTGAAGATGGGCTCAAATACTTATCTAGATGGCTTCGGATGAAGAAGTGTTCAACACAGGAGTTGTTCGTAACGTCGAAACAATCAACTTTGCTTTTGGAGTCATCATCATCCGACGTAGTATACGACCTGCAGAGACGCTGCAAGAGTCAGACGGTCCAGTCAGCTACATGAACGAGTCCGACTCGAAATTAGAGATGACCCCGTGGAGTATTCAAGATGGCCTTATTTGGAAAAGCGACCAACATACGGATTGTTGGCCTCGTCGAAGCACACATAATTGATATTTGAACCGTCTCCATCGGAAGTCATATGCAGATTCCACAGCCCACGCAAGGAGCAAGACAGAAGATTGGACCAGATTCGGGCTGAATCCGAGTGGGACCAGAACTAGGATTCTAGGACGTGAATTGATGTAATTTTCTTGTAAGGAAAGCCTAGATAAATCCTTTGCTTGTACGGGAAGTCCAGCCGCCTCTTATATATGTTGGGGGTGACGGCCGATTGAACAACACACAATCGAACAAATCAATATACTACCTTTTTTATCTATGTTTTATCTCTCCACCGTTTTTCTATCTCGTTCTTCGCTGTTCTTCATGTTTGAGAGCTGCGAATACCGAGGCTCTAGGGGCGAGCGAATCGACCTAGGGCAGCCCATAGCCGCCGCACTCCCTGACGGGGTCCCTCCCGGGGGTGTGGGGTTTTCGGGTCTGCAAAAGCGCCCGTCGACTGTCTTGCGTATCGCGCTGTCGGTCGGGTCTCCTTCGACGTGAGCTGCGGTGCATCACCCCCGGCATCGAGGGTACACGTGACGTGTTCGTGTGTCAACAGCTTGGACCATATTGAAATCGCTTGCCTCCGCCTGTACCTCCAGTACTACCTTGACTTGTACCGCTACGCACCATAGCTGAGGCGGCTCTCTTCCGTGATTGCTGAGGCGGCGAAGACGGCTGACGTGGCTGAGTTGGAGGAGGAGGAGGAGTGGCCTGAAGCTGCGCCGGACTTGGAGGAGGAGTGGCCTGAAGCTGTGCCGGACTTGGAGGAGGAGTGGCCTTACGCTTTGCCGGACTTGGAGGAGGAGGAGTGGCTTGAAGCTGTGCCGGACTTGGAGGAGTGGCCTGACGCGTTGGTGGACTTGGAGGAGAGGGAGTCTACTGACTCGATGGCGGACTGCGACGAGGAGTCGGATGACGCAGTGTCGGTGGCCTTCGAAAGACGATGCAATCCTTTCTCCATAGGATGATACGATGGTTGGCCTCTCCTAGTGTGTGCTCATCGTCACCTCCAGGAATGTCAAGCTCTAGCCCCGAATATTGGTCCACCACCTCATCAATCAAGACACGAGCATAGCCCGCTGGAATCGGGTTACAATGGAAGGTTGCCTCAGGGGGATTTGTAAAAGCAAGGGCGTCCTCCACCTTCATGGATATGTTCTTCATTTTGAAGTGTAGCTCGTAGTTAGTGTTCTCCATGATGTCATCCACTGGGTAGCTATCCAGCAATGCGTCGCCCGGGGCGGAACCCATGCTGCTTCTCGGCATGGATGGGACGGTGCTATCCAATGGTGGATCATCCGCTAGCTGCTGAGACCCCCTTTGCTGGCTAAGTGAGTCGATCTGCTCCTGCTGCCGTTGGAATTTGACTGCCAAGTCCGCGTGCGCTGATTCTAGGCCTTGAAGGCGTTCATAGTCTAGCTTCCTCTGCTCCTCCTCCATCTTCCTCTTCTTCTCCTCCACAATCTTCTTTCTCGCACAGGTTCTGTAGTCGGTGTTCCAGTCCGAAAACTCCTCATACCACGGAATAGCGCCCATGCCTCGTATTCTTCTCGAGTGTTCAGGATTTCCCAGGGCACGTGTAAGCTCGTCGCTCTCTCTGTTGGGCTCGAACAACCCCGATCGAGCCTCTTCTATTGCAACAAGTAGCTTATCTTCGGCTCCGTCCAGACATGCCTTCTTTGAAACTTTGCCTGTCTTCGGGTCCAACTCCCCCCCATGCGCATAGAACCAAGTCCTGCACCTGGGGGGCCAGCTCAATGTTTCTGGAGTGACACCTGCATCCAACATCTCTTTCTCAGACTTATCCCACTTAGGCATTCCCACCGCATAGCCACCTGGCCCCAGCTTATGGAACTTATCCTTTTTTGCATCATTGGCCTTGTTTATTCTCGACCGTTCCTTAGATAATTCTGAATCCTTGAATTTCACGAAATCGTCCCAATGAGCACTTTGGTTCTCTAGTGTTCCCTCGAATACTGGAGTCTTCCTTCCTCCGTTGACGTACTTGGCCCATTCACGAATCTTGTGGTTCTTGAATGCAACCGCCATCTTCCTAAGAGCAGCGTCATTGACTTTCTCCACATCTGCATCTGTGAAATGATCTGGTAGGGTGAAATGTTCCATGAGCGTTTCCCAAAGAAAATGTTTTTGTCTGTCGTCGACAAAAGTAACTCCTGGACGTGGCTTTGTTGGCTCTCTCCATTCTTGAAGGGAGATCGGGAGTTGGTCCTTCACAAGAACTCCGCACTAACGAATGAACTTGTCCGCAATCTTCTTAGGCGCTAATGGTTCGCCATTAGGTCTGATTGCCTCGATATTGTACTTTACGCCCTCCTTCAACTTTTTGTTCGGGCCTCGTTTCGTCCTGTTGCCTGAAGATTTGCTTGATCCGGATGGCTGAAAGAAGAAATATCGATTCGTTAATATATCTTCAAGTCATTTAAAACATGTGATGATCACCAGATGCCTGCTTATATAAATATATATACCTCGGTGGTCTTTGTTGTTTCAAGATCAACATTTTCTTCGTCATGTTCATAGTTCATGACTTCATCAATTCGGTCGTCGCGATCGAATATCATATCACCCTCCCCGGTGTTGTTTAGATATCCGGAGCCGTCATAATCTTCTTCATTCTGATCATCATCTGGCCCGCGAGGATTGCGTATGATATTGAACAGGGCCTCTTCTCCCTCTCTGCCGGTATTGTCCGCCATAGGTTTTGTTTAACTAATCCAAAAGAAATATATTCAAATTACAATGCATGGATGCAATCAATTAATAAGGAAAAACTGCATCAATCATAGTACATAATAAGCATCATCGAATATAATCTCGAATACGTCGTCTCGAATAATAGATATAATCTTGAATACATCGTCTCGAATAATAGATATAATCTCGAATACATCGTCTCGAATAATAGATATAATCTAGAATACATCGTCTCAAATAATAGATATAATCTCGAATACATCGTCTCGAATAATATATAATCTCGAATACATCGTCTCGAATATTATATATCGAATACATCACTGGCTAGGTAGCTAATAAAGATCGAATACTACAGAAGAATCTAGGACACTCGCGGTTCATGCGGCGCGGGCGGTGGACACCCAAAGAGAAGGAACCCTCACAGGATCATAGCTGAAGTGAGATCCCTGAAGAAAGTGCCAGGTATTGGAGAACCTGCCGCCCTCTAACGCAACCATGTAGCGATGGACGTGCTCGTCCTCCTCCCTGACACGGCGATGTACCACCTCTGGTGGGGCCGACTCCCTCCACACCGAAACTAGCCCACGCGAACGCCACCAAACGAGATCAGGATCGACGACGGGACCCGGGGCTGGGTTCCTCATCAAGCGGCGCGCCCCTCCAGGCAGCACCTCCCAGTGCCAGCCCGGTGGAGCCCAGTCCCGGACATGGGTCAGCCGGACGACGTTGTGAATGGGTCAACGGCGAGGATGTGGGCCGGGCATCGTCGAGAACAAATACTAGCTATATGCCCGCAAAAAGTAATATTTTTTTAATGATTGGATTTTGATAACTAAAATTTCTAACATTTCTATATAACTAACATTCCTATAACATTTCTAACAATGCTATATAACTAACATTTCTATAACATTTCTAATATTTCTATAACTAAAAAACAGAAAAAAAAATATTATAACATTTATATATATATATAACTAACATTTGTATAACATTTCTAATATTTCTATAACTAAAAAAAGAAAAATTCTAACTTTTTTAT